>NC_064634.1:464805700-465108731 GCF_023864275.1 Schistocerca cancellata | reverse complement strand
AGATTGTGACGCACCACTTGGTAATTACTGTAACCCTTGGAGCTCCATATTGACGATGAAACACAGAAATTTCATCGGGATTGAATATAGTAGGCAGAATGCCAACTTACGTCCAGGGGGTGTAATGCTTCAAACAATCTGTATACGTGCCGTTACTGAGAGGCCAGTATTAGAATGCGACGCACCACTGGGTGTTTACTGTAACCCTTGGAGCATCATATTGACGATGAAACACAGAAATTGCATTGGCATTGAATATAGTAGGCACAATGCCGACTTACGTCCAGGGGGAGCAATGCTTCAAACAGTCTGTATACGTGCCTTTCCTGAGAGGCCAGTATTAGATTGCGACGCACCACTGGGTGTTTACTGTAACCCTTGGTACTTCGTATTGACGATGAAACACTCAAATTGCATCGGGATTGAATATAGTAGGCAGAATGCTGACTTGCGTCCAGGGGGAGCAATGCTTCAAAGGGTCTGTATACGTTCCGTTACTGAGAGGTCAGTATTAGATTGTGACGCACCACTGGGTGTTTACTGTAACCCTTGGAGCTTCATATTGACGATGAAACACAGAAATTGCATCGGGATTGAATATAGTAGGCACAATGCCGACTTACGTCCAGGGGGAGTAATGCTCCAAACAGTCTGTATATGTGCCGTTACTGAGAGACCAGTATTAGATTGCGACGCACCACTGGGTATTTACTGTAACCCTTGGAGCTTCATAATGACGATGAAACACAGAAATTGCAACTTGATTTGAATATAGTAGGCACAATGCTGCCTTGCATCCAGGGGGGCAATGCTTCAAACAGTCTGTATACGTACCGTTACTGAGAGGCCAGTATTAGATTGCGACGCACCACTATACTGTAAGCCTTGGAGCTTCATATTGACGATGAAACACAGAAATTGCATCGGGATTGTATATAGTAGGCACAATGCCGACTTACGTAAAAGGGGAGTAATGCTTCAAACAGTCTGTATATGTGCCGTTACTGAGAGGCCAGTATTAGATTGCGACGCACCACTGGGTGTTTACTGTAAGCCTTGGAGCTTCATATTGACGAAGAAACACAGAAACTGTATCGGGATAGAATATAGTAGGCACAATGCCGACTTACGTCCAGGGGGAGCAATGCTTCACACAGTCTGATTACGTGCCTTTACTGAGAGCCCAGTATTAGATTGCGACGCACCACTGGGTGTTTACTGTAACCCTTGGAGCTTCATTTTGACGATGAAACATAGAAATTGCATCGGGATAGAATATAGTAGGCACAATGCCGACTTACGTCCAAGGGGAGCAATGCTTCAAAGAGTCTGTATACGTGCCGTTACTGAGAGGCAAGTATTAGATTGTGACGCACCACTTGGTAATTACTGTAACCCTTGGAGCTCCATATTGACGATGAAACACAGAAATTGCATCGGGATTTAATATATTAGGCAGAATGCCAACTTACGTCGGGGGGGTGTAATGCTTCAAACAATCTGTATACGTGCCGTTACTGAGAGGCCAGTATTAGAATGCGACGCACCACTGGGTGTTTACTGTAACCCTTGGTGCTTCATATATACCATGAAACACAGAAACTGCATCGGGATTCAATATAGTAGGCAGAATGCTGCCTTGCGTCCAGGGGGAGCAATGCTTCAATCAGTCTGTATACGTGCCGTTACTGAGAGGCCAGTATTAGATTGTGACGCACCACAGGGAGTTTACTGTAACCCTTGGAGCTTCATATTGACTATGAAACACAGAAATTGCATCGGGATTGAATATAGTAGGCAAAACGCCTACTTACGTCCAGGGGGAGTAATGCTTCAAACAGTCTGAATATGTGCCGTTACTGAGAGGCCAGTATTAGATTGCGACGCACCACTGACAGTTTACTGTAGCCCTTGGAGCTTCATATTGACGATGAAACACAGATATTGCAACTTGATTGAATATAGTAGGCAAAATGCCGACTTATGTCCAGGGGGAGTAATGCTTCAAACAGTCTGTATATGTGCCTTTCCTGGGAGGCCAGTATTAGATTGGGACGCACCACTGGGTGTTTACTGTAACCCTTGGTGCTTCATATTGACGATGAAACACAGAAATAGCATCGGGATTTAATATAGTAGGCACAATTCTGAGTAACGTCCAGGGGGAGCAACGCTTCAAACAGTCTGTACACGTGCCGCTACTGAGAGGCCAGTATTAGATTGCGGCGCACCACAGGGTGTTTACTGTAACAGTTGGAGCTTCATATTGACGATGAAACACAGAAATTGCATTGGGATTGAATATAGTAGGCACAATGCCGACTTACGTCCAGGGGGAGCAATGCTTCAAAGAGTCTGTATACGTGCCTTTCCTGAGAGGCCAGTATTGGATTGCGACGCACCACTGGGTGTTTACTGTAACCCTTGGATTTCATATTGACGATGAAACAAAGAAATTGCATCGGGATTTAATATAGTAGGCACAATGCCGACTTACGTCCAGGGGGAGCATTGCTTCAAACAGTCTATATATGTGCCTATCCTGAGAGGCCAGTATTAAATTGCGACGCACCACTGGGTGTTTACTGTAACACTTGGTGCTTCATATTGACGATGAAACACAGAAATTGCATCGGGATTGAATATAGTAGGCAGAATGCTGACTTACGTCCAGGGGGAGCAATGCTTCAAACAGTCTGTATACGTGCCGTTACTGAGAGGTCTGTATTAGATTGTGACGCACCACTGGGTGTTCACTGTAACCCTTGGAGCTTCATATTGACGATGAAACACAGAAATTGCATCGGGATTGAATATAGTAGGCACAATGCCGACTTACGTATAAGGGGAGTAATGCTACCAAACAGTCTGTATATGAGCCGTTACAGAGAGGCCAGTATTAGATTGCGACACACCACTGGGTAATTACTGTAACCCTTGGAGCTTCATATTGACGATGAAACAAAGAAACTGTATCAGGATTGAATATAGCAGGCACAATGCCGACTTACGTCCAGGGGGAGCAATGCTTCAAACAGTCTGATTTCATGCCTTTACTGAGAGGCCAGTATTAGATTGCGACGCACCGCTGGGTGTTTACTGTAACCCTTGGAGCTCATTTTGACGATGAAACACAGAAATTGCATCGGGATTGAATATAGTAGGCACAATGCCGACTTACGTCCAGGGCGAGCGATGCTTCAAACAGTCTGATTACGTGCCTTTACTTAGAGGCCAGTATTAAATTGCGACGCACCACTGGGTGTTTACTGTAACACTTGGTGCTTCATATTTACGATGAAACACAGATATTGCATCGGGATTGAATATAGTAGGCAGAATGCTGACTTGCGTCCAGGGAGAGCAATGCTTCAAAGGGTCTGTATACGTGCCGTTACTGAGAGGTCTGTATTAGATTGTGACGCAACACTGGGTGTTTACTGTAACCCTTGGAGCTTCATATTGACGATGAAACACAGAAATTGCATCGGGATTGAATATAGTAGGCACAATGCCGACTTACGTCCAGGGGGAGTAATGCTTCAAACAGTCTGTATATGTGCCGTTACTGAGAGACCAGTATTAGATTGCGACGCACCACTGGGTATTTACTGTAACCCTTTGAGCTTCATATTGACGATGAAACACAGAAATTGCAACTCGATTGAATATAGTAGGCACAATGCTGACTTGCGTCCAGGTTGGCAATGCTTCAAACAGTCTGTATACGTACCGTTACTGAGAGGCCAGTATTAGATTGTGACGCACCACTGGGTGTTTACTGTAACCCTTGGAGCTTCATATTGACGATGAAACACAGTAATTGCATCGGGATTGAATATAGTAGGCACAATGCCGACTTACGTGCAGGGGGAGCAATGCTTCAAACAGTCTGTATATGTGCCGTTACTGAGAGGCCAGTATTAGATTGCGACACACCACTGGGTAATTACTGTTACCCTTGGAGGTTCATATTGACGATGAAACACAGAAACTGTATCAGGATTGAATATAGTAGGCACAATGCCGACTTACGTCCAGGGGGAGCAATGCTTCAAACAGTCTGACTTCGTGCCTTTACTGAGAGGCCAGTATTAGATTGCGACGCACCACTGGGTGTTTACTGTATCCCTTGGGGCTTCATTTTGACGATGAAACACAGAAATTGCGTCGGGATTGAATATAGTAGGTACAAGGCCGACTTACGCCCAGGGGGAGCAAGGCTTCAAACAGTCTGTATACGTGCCGTTACTGAGAGGCAAGTATTAGATTGAGACGCACCACATGGTAATTACTGTAACCCTTGGAGCTCCATATTGACGATGAAACACAGAAATTGCATCGGGATAGAATATAGTAGGCACAATGCCGACTTACGTCCAGGGGGAGCAATGCTTCAAACAGTCTGTATACGTGCCTTTCCTGAGAGGCCAGTACTTGATTGCGACGCACCACTGGGTGTTTACTGTAACCCTTGGAGCTTCATATTGACGATGAAACACAGAAATTGCATCGGGATTGAATATAGTAGGTACAAGGCCGAATTACGCCCAGGGGGAGCAAGTTTTCAAACAGTCTGTATACGTGCCGCTACTGAGAGGCCAGTATTAGATTGCGGCGCACCACAGGGTGTTTAATGTAACCCTTGGAGCTTCATATTGACGATGAAACACAGAAATTGCATCGGAATAGAATATAGTAGGCACAATGCCGACATACGTCCCAGGGGAGCAATGCTTCAAACAGTCTGTATACGTGCCGTTACTGAGAGGCAAGTATTAGATTGTGACGCACCACTTGGTAATTACTGTAACCCTTGGAGCTCCATATTGACGATGAAACACAGAAATTGCATCGGGATTGAATATATTAGGCAGAATGCCAACTTACGTCGAGGGGGTGTAATGCTTCAAACAATCTGAATACGTGCCGTTACTGAGAGGCCAGTATTAGAATGCGCCGCACCTCTGGGTGTTTACTGTAACCCTTGGAGCATCATATTGACGATGAAACACAGAAATTGCATCGGGATTGAATATAGTAGGCACAATGCCGACTTGCGTCCAGGAGGAGCAATGCTTCAAACAGTCTGTATACGTGCCTTTCCTGAGAGGCCAGTACTTGATTGCGACGCACCACTGGGTGTTTACTGTAACCCTTGGAGCTTCATATTGACGATGAAACACAGAAATTGCATCGGGGTGAATATAGTAGGCACAATGCCGACTTGCGTCCAGGGGGAGCAATGCATCAAACAGTCTGTATACGTACCTTTCCTGAGAGGCCAGTATTAGATTGCGACGCACCACTGGGTATTTACTGTAACCCTTGGAGTTTCATATTGATGATGAAACACAGAAATTGCATCGGGATTTAATATAGTAGGCACAAAGCTGACTTACGTCCAGGGGGAGCAATGCTTCAAACAGTCTGTATATGTGCCTCTCCTGAGAGGCCAGTATTAGATTGCGACGCACCACTGGGTGTTTACTGTAACCCTTTGTGCTTCATATTGACGATGAAACACAGAAATTGCATCGGGATTGAATATAGTAGGCACAATGCCGACTTACGTCCAGGGGGAGTAATGCATCAAACAGTCTGTATATATGCAGTTACTGAGAGGCCAGTATTAGATTGCAACGCACCACTGGGTGTTTACTGTAACCCTTGGAGCTTCATATTGACGATGAAACACAGAAATTGCATCGGGATTGAATATAGTAGGAACAATGCTGACTTGCGTCCAGGGGGAGCAATGCTTCAAACAGTCTAAACACGTGCCGTTACTGAGAGGCCAGTATTAGATAGTACGCACCACTGGGTGTTTACTGTAACCCTTTGAGCTTCATATTGACGATGAAACACAGACATTGCATCGGGATTGAATATAGTAGGCACAATGCTGACTTACGTCCAGGGGGAGTAATGCTTCAAACAATCTGTATACGTGCCTTTCCTGAGAGGCCAGTATTAGACTGCGACGCACCATTGGGAGTTTACTGTACCCTTGGAGCTTCATATTGTCGATGAAACACAGAAATTGCATCGGGATTGAATATAGTAGGCACAATGCCGACTTACGTCCAGGGGGAGCAATGCTTCAAACAGTCTGTATACGTGCCATTACTGAGATACCAGTATTATATTGCGACGCACCACTGGGTGTTTACTGTAACCCTTGGAGCTTCATATTGACGATGAAACACAGAAATTGCATCGGGATTGAGTATAGTAGGCACAATGCCGACTTACGTCCAGGGGCAGTAATGCTTCAACCAGTCTGTATACGTGCCTTTCCTGAGAGGCCAGTATTAGATTGCGACGCACCACTGGGTGTTTACTGTAACCCTTGGAGCTTCATATTGACGATGAAACACATAAATTGCATCCGGATTGAATATAGTAGGCACAATGCCGATTTACGTCCTGGGGGAGCAATGCTTCATACAGTTGTATACGTGCCTGTACTGAGATTCCAGTATTAGATTGCGACGCACCACTGGGTGTTTACTGTAACCCACGGAGCTTCATATTGACGATGAAACACAGAAATTGCACCGGGATTGAATATAGTAGGCACAATGCCGACTTACGTCCAGGGGGAGTAATGCTTCAAACAGTCTGTATACGTGCCTTTCCTGAGAGGCCAGTATTAGATTGCGACGCACCACTGGGTGTTTACTGTAACCCTTGGAGCTTCATATTGACGATGAAACACAGAAATTGCATCGGGATTGAATATAGTAGTCACAATGCCGACTTACGTCCAGGGAGAGTAATGCTACAAACAGTCTGTATACGAGCCTTTCCTGAGAGGCCAGTATTAGATTGCGACGCACCACTGGGTGTTTACTGTAACCCTTGGAGCTTCATATTGACGATGATACACAGAAATTGCATCGGGATTGAATATAGTAGGCGCAATGCCAACTTACGTCCAGGGGAGCAATGCTTCAAACAGTCTGTGTACGTGCCTTTCCTGAGAGGCCAGTATTAGATTGCGATGCACCACTGGGTGTTTACTGTAACCCTTGGAGCTTCATATTGACGATGAAACAGAAATTTCATTGGGATTGAATATAGTAGGCACAATGCTGACTTACGTCCAGGGGGAACAATGGTTCAAATGGCTCTGAGCACTATGGGACTTAACATCTATGGTCATCAGTCCCCTAGAACTTAGAACTACTTAAACCTAACTAACCTAAGGACATCACACAACACCCAGTCATCACGAGGCAGAGAAAATCCCTGACCCCGTCCAGGGGGTGTAATGCTTCAAACAGTCTGTATACGTGCCTTTCCTGAGAGGCCAGTATTAGATTGCGACTCTCCACTGGGTGTATACTGCCACCCTTGGAGCTTCATATTGACGAAGAAACACAGAAATTGCATCGGGATTGAATATATTAGGCAGAATGCCTACTTACGTCGAGGGGGTGTAATGCTTCAAACAATCTGTATACGTGCCGTTACTGAGAGGCCAGTATTAGAATGCGACGCACCTCTGGGTGTTTACTGTAACCCTTGGAACATCACATTGACGATGAAACACAGAAATTGCATCGGGATTGAATATAGTAGGCACAATGCCGAGTTACGTCCAGGAGGAGCAATGCCTCAAACAGTCTGTATACGTGCCTTTCCTGAGGAGCCAGTACTTGATTGCGACGCACCACTGGGTGTTTACTGTAACTCTTGGAGCTTCATATTGACGATGAAACACAGAAATTGCATCGGGGTGAATATAGTAGGCACAATGCCGACTTGCGTTTAGGGGGAGCAATGCTTCAAACAGTCTGTATATGTGCAGTTACTCAGAGGCCAGTATTAGATTGCGACGCACCACTGAGTATTTACTGTAACCCTTGGAGCTTCATATTGACGATGAAACACAGAAATTGCATCGCGATTGAATATAGTAGGCATAATGCGGACTTACGTCCAGGGGGAGTAATGCTTCAAACAGTCTGTATACGTGCCTTTCCTGAGAGGCCAGTATTAGACTGCGACGCACAATTGGGAGTTTACTGTACCCTTGGAGCATCATATTAACGATGAAACACCGAAATTGCATCGGGGTGAATATAGTAGGCACAATGCCGACTTGCGTCCAGGGGGAGCAATGCATCAAACAGTCTGTATACGTGCCTTTCCTGAGAGGCCAGTATTAGATTGCGACGCACCACTGGGTGTTTACTGTAACCCTTGGAGCTTCATATTGACTATGAAACACAGAAATTGCATCGGGATTGAATATAGTAGGCACAATGCCGAGTTACGTCCAGGAGGAGCAATGCCTCAAACAGTCTGTATACGTGCCTTTCCTGAGGAGCCAGTACTTGATTGCGACGCACCACTGGGTGTTTACTGTAACTCTTGGAGCTTCATATTGACGATGAAACACAGAAATTGCATCGGGGTGAATATAGTAGGCACAATGCCGACTTGCGTTTAGGGGGAGCAATGCTTCAAACAGTCTGTATATGTGCAGTTACTCAGAGGCCAGTATTAGATTGCGACGCACCACTGAGTATTTACTGTAACCCTTGGAGCTTCATATTGACGATGAAACACAGAAATTGCATCGCGATTGAATATAGTAGGCATAATGCGGACTTACGTCCAGGGGGAGTAATGCTTCAAACAGTCTGTATACGTGCCTTTCCTGAGAGGCCAGTATTAGACTGCGACGCACAATTGGGAGTTTACTGTACCCTTGGAGCATCATATTAACGATGAAACACCGAAATTGCATCGGGGTGAATATAGTAGGCACAATGCCGACTTGCGTCCAGGGGGAGCAATGCATCAAACAGTCTGTATACGTGCCTTTCCTGAGAGGCCAGTATTAGATTGCGACGCACCACTGGGTGTTTACTGTAACCCTTGGAGCTTCATATTGACTATGAAACACAGAAATTGCATCGGGATTGAATATAGTAGGCACAATGCCGACTTACGTCCAGGGGGAGTAATGCTTCAAACAGTCTGTATACGTGCGTTTCCTGAGAGGCAAGTATTAGATTGCGACGCACCACTGGGTGTTTACTGTAACCCTTGGATCTTCATATTGACGATGAAACACAGAAATTACATCGGGATTGAATATAGTAGGCGCAATGCCAACTTACGTCCAGGGGGAGTAATGCTTCAAACAGTCTGTATACGTGCCTTTCCTGAGAGGCCAGTGTTAGACTGCGACGCACCACTGGGTGTTTACTGTAACCCTTGGAGCTCCATATTGACGATGAATCACAGATATTAAATCGGGATTGAATATAGTGGGCAGAATGCCAACTTACATCCAGGGGGTGTAATACTTCAAACAGTCTGTATACGTGCCGTTACTGAGAGGCCAGTATTAGATTGCGACGCACCACTGGGTGTTTACTATAACCCTTGGAGCTTCATATTGACGATGAAACACAGAAATTGCATCGGGATTGAATATAGTAGGCACAATGCCGACTTACGTCCAGGGGAACTATGCTTCAAACATTCTGTATACGTGCCGTTACAGAGAGGCCAGTATTAGATTGCGACGCACCACTGGGTGTTTACTGTAACCCTTGGAGCTTCATATTGACGATGAAACACAGAAATTGCATCGGGATTGAATATAGTAGGTACAATGCCGACTTACGTCCAGGTGGAGCAATGGTTCATACAGTTGTATACGTGCCTGTCCTGAGATTCCAGTATTAGAATGCGACGAACAACTGGGTGTTTACTGTAACCCATGCAGCTTCATATTGACGATGAAACACAGAAATTGCACCGGGATTGAATATAGTAGGCACAATGCCTACATACGTCCTGGGGGAGTAATGCTTCAAACAGTCTGTATACGTGCCTTTCCTGAGAGGCCAGTATTAGTTTGCGACGCACCGTTGGGTGTTTACTGTAACCCTTGGAGCTTCATATTGACGATGAAAAACATAAAATTCATTGGGATTGAATATAGTAGGCAAAATGCCGACTTACGTCCAGGGGGAGTAATGCTTCAAACAGACTGTATACGTGCCGTTACTGAGAGGCCAGTATTAGATTGCGACGCACCACTGGGTGTTTACTATAACCCTTGGAGCTTCATATTGACGATGAAACACAGAAATTGCATCGGGATTGAATATAGTAGGCACAATGCCGACTTACGTCCAGGGGGAGTAATGCTTCAAACAGTCTGTATACGTGCCGTTACAGAGAGGCCAGTATTAGATTGCGACGCTCCACTGGGTGTATACTGCCACCCTTGGAGCTACATATTGACGATGAAACACAGAGATTGCGTAGGGATTGATATATAGGAGGCACAATGCCGACTTACGTCCAGGGAGGGCAATGCTTCAAACAGTCTGTATACGTGCCTTTCCTGAGAGGCCAGTGTTAGACTGCGACGCACCACTGGGTGTTTACTGTACCCTTGGAGCTTCATATTGACGATGAAACACAGAAATTGCATCGGGATTGAATATAGTAGGCACAATGCCGACTTACGTTCAGGGGAGCAATGCTTCATAGAATCTGTATACGTGCCGTTACAGAGAGGCCAGTATTAGATTGCGACGCACCACTGGGTGTTTACTGTAACCCTTGGAGCTTCATATTGACGATGAAACACAGAAATTGCATCGGGATTGTATATAGTAGGTACAATGCCGACTTACGTCCAGGGGGAGCAATGCTTCAACGAGTCTGTGTACGTGCCTTTCCTGAGAGGCCAGTTTTAGATTGCGACTCACCACTGGGTGTTTACTGTAACCCTTGGAGCTTCATATTGACGACGAAACACAGAAATTGCATCGGAATTGAATATAGTAGGCACAATGCCGACTTACGTTCAGGGGGAGCAATTCTTCAAACAGTCTGTATTCGTGCCTTTCCTGGGAGGCCAGTATTAGATTGCAACGCACCACTGGGTGTTTACTGTAACCCTTGGAGCATCATATTGACTATGAAACACAGAAATTGTATCGGTATTGAATATAGTAGGCACAATGCCGACTTACGTCCAGGGGGAGTAATGCTTCAAACAGTCTGTATTTGTGCCGTTACTGAGAGGCCAGTATTGGATTGCGACGCACCACTGAGTGTTTACTGTAACCCTTGGAGCTTCATATTGACGATGAAACGCATAAATTGCATCGGGATTGAATATAATAGGCACAAGGCCGACTTACGTCCAGGGGGAGTAATGCTTCAAACAGTCTGTGTACGTGCCTTCCCTGAGAGGCCAGTATTAGATTGCGACGCACCACAGGGTGTTTACTGTAACCCTTGGATCTTCATATTGACGATGAAACAGAGAAATTGCATCGGGATTGAATATAGTAGGCGCTATGCCAACTTACGTCCAGGGGAGCAATTCTTCAAACAGTCTGTATACGTGCCTTTCCTGCGAGGCCAGTATTAGATTGCGACGCACTACTGGGTGTATACTGCCACCCTTGGAGCTTCATATTGACGATGAAACACAGAAATTGCATCGGGATTGATATATAGTAGGCAGAATGCCGACTTACGTCCAGGGCGGGCAATGCTTCAAACAGTCTGTATACATGCCTTTCCTGAGAGGCCAGTGTTAGACTGCGACGCACCACTGGGTGTTTACTGTACCTTTGGAGCTTCATATTGGCGATGAAACACAAAAATTGCATCGGGATTGAATATAGTAGGCACAATGCCGACTTACGTCCAGGGGGAACTATGCTTCAAACAGTCTGTATACGTGCCGTTATAGAGAGGCCACTATTAGATTGCGACGCACCACTGGGTGTTTACTGTAACCCTTGGGGCTTCATATTGACGATGAAATACAGAAATTGCATCGGGATTGAATATAGTAGGCACAATGCCGACTTACGTCCAGGGGGAGCAATGCTGCAAACAGTCTGTATACGTGCCGTTACTGAGAGGCCAGTATTAGATTGCGACGCACCACTGGGTGTATACTGTAACCACTGGAGCATCATATTGACGATGAAACACAGAGATTGCATCGGGATTAAATTTAGTAGGCACAATGCCGACTTACGTCCTGGGGGAGCAATGCTTCAAACAGTCTGTATACGTGCCTTTCCTGAGAGGCCAGTATTAGATTGCGACGCACCACTGGGTGTTTACTGTAACCCTTGGAGCTCCATATTGACGATGAAACACAGAAATTGCATCGGGATTGAATATAGTAGGCAGAATGCCAACTTACGTCCAGGGGGTGTAATGCTTCAAACAGTCTGTATACGTACCGTTACTGAGAGGCCAGTATTAGAATGCGACGCACCACTGGGTGTTTACTGTAACCCTTGGAGCATCATATTGACGATGAAACACAGAAATTGCATCGGGATTCAATTTAGTAGGCACAATGCCGACTTACGTCCAGAGGGTGCAATGCTTCAAACAGTCTGAATACGTGCCTTTCCTGAGACGCCAGTATTAGATTGCGACGCACCACTGGCTGTTTACTGTAACCCTTGGAGCTTCATATTGACGATGAAACACAGAAATTGCATCGGGATTGAATATAGTAGGCACAATGCCGACTTATGTCCAGGGGGAGCAATGCTTCAAACAGTCTGTATACGTGCCTTACCTGAGAGGCCAGTGTTAGACTGCGACGCACCACTGGGTGTTTACTGTACCCTTGGAGCTTCATATTGACGATGAAACACAGAAATTGCATCGGGATTGAATATAGTAGGCACAATGCCGACATACATTCAGGGGAGCAATGCTTCAAAGAGTCTTTATAAGTGCCGTTACATAGAGGTCAGTATTAGATTGCGATGCACCACTGGGTGTTTACTATAACCCTTGGAGCTTCATATTGACGATGAAACACAGTAATTGCATCGGGATTGAATATAGTAGGCACAATGCCGACTTACGTCCAGGGGGAACTATGCTTCAAACAGTCTGTATACGTGCCGTTATAGAGAGGCCAGTATTAGATTGCGACGCACCACTGGGTGTTTACTGTAACCCTTGGAGCTTCATATTGACGATGAAACACAGAAATTGCATCGGGATTGAATATAGTAGGCAGAATGCCGACTTACGTCCAGGGGGAGCAATGCTTCATACAGTTGTATACGTGCCTGTCCTGAGATTCCAGAGTTAGAATGCGACGCACCACTGGGTGTTTACTGTAATCCTTGGAGCTTCATATTGACGATGAAACACAGATATTTCATTGGGATTGAATATAGTAGGCACAATGCCGACTTACGTCCAGGGGGAGTAATGCTTCAAACAGTCTGTATACGTGCCTTTCCTGAGGGGCCAGTATTAGATTGCGACGCTCCACTGGGTGTATACTGCCACCCTTGGAGCTTCATATTGACGATGAAACACAGAGATTGCATAGGGATTGATATATAGGAGGCACAATGCCGACTTACGTCCAGGGAGGGCAATGCTTCAAACAGTCTGTATACGTGCCTTTCCTGAGAGGCCAGTGTTAGACTGCGACGCACCACTGGGTGTTTACTGTAACCTTGGAGCTTCATATTGACGATGAAACACAGAAATTGCATCGGGATTGAATATAGTAGGCACAATGCCGACTTACGTTCAGGGGAGCAATGCTTCATAGAATCTTTATACGTGCCGTTACAGAGAGGCCAGTATTAGATTGCGACGCACCACTGGGTGTTTACTGTAACCCTTGGAGCTTCATATTGACGATGCAACACAGAAATTGCATTGGGATTGAATATAGTAGGCACAATGCCGACTTACGTCCAGGGGGAGCAATGCTTCAAAGAGTCTGTATACGTGCCTTTCCTGAGAGGCCAGTATTGGATTGCGACGCACCACTGGGTGTTTACTGTAACCCTTGGAGTTTCATATTGACGATGAAACAAAGAAATTGCATCGGGATTTAATATAGTAGGCACAATGCCGACTTACGTCCAGGGGGAGCAATGCTTCAAACAGTCTATATACGTGCCTTTCCTGAGAGGCCAGTATTAAATTGCGACGCATCACTGGGTGTTTACTGTGACCCTTGGAGCTTCATATTGACGATGAAACACAGAAATTGCATCGGGATTGAATATAGTAGGCACAATGCCGACTTACGTAAAAGGGGAGTAATGCTACCAAACAGTCTGTATATGAGCCGTTACAGAGAGGCCAGTATTAGATTGCGACACACCACTGGGTAATTACTGTAACCCTTAGAGCTTCATATTGACGATGAAACACAGAAACTGTATCAGGATTGAATATAGCAGGCACAATGCCGACTTACGTCCAGGGGGAGCAATGCTTCAAACAGTCTGATTTCATGCCTTTACTGAGAGGCCAGTATTAGATTGCGACGCACCGCTGGGTGTTTACTGTAACCCTTGGAGCTCATTTTGACGATGAAACACAGAAATTGCATCGGGATTGAATATAGTAGGCACAATGCCGACTTACGTCCAGGGCGAGCGATGCTTCAAACAGTCTGATTACGTGCCTTTACTTAGAGGCCAGTATTAAATTGCGACGCACCACTGGGTGTTTACTGTAACACTTGGTGCTTCATATTTACGATGAAACACAGAAATTGCATCGGGATTGAATATAGTAGGCAGAATACTGACTTGCGTCCAGGGAGAGCAATGCTTCAAAGAGTCTGTATACGTGCCGTTACTGAGAGGTCTGTATTAGATTGTGACGCAACACTGGGTGTTTACTGTAACCCTTGGAGCTTCATATTGACGATGAAACACAGAAATTGCATCGGGATTGAATATAGTAGGCTCAATGCCGACTTACGTCCAGGGGGAGTAATGCTTCAAACAGTCTGTATATGTGCCGTTACTGAGAGACCAGTATTAGATTGCGACGCACCACTGGGTATTTACTGTAACCCTTGGAGCTTCATATTGACGATGAAACACAGAAATTGCAACTCGATTGAATATAGTAGGCACAATGCTGACTTGCGTCCAGGGGGGCAATGCTTCCAACAGTCTGTATACGTACCGTTACTGAGAGGCCAGTATTAGATTGTGACGCACCACTGGGTGTTTACTGTAACCCTTGGAGCTTCATATTGACGATGAAACACAGAAATTGCATCGGGATTGAATATAGTAGGCACAATGCCGACTTACGTGCAGGGGGAGCAATGCTTCAAACAGTCTGTATATGTGCCGTTACTGAGAGGCCAGTATTAGATTGCGACACACCACTGGGTAATTACTGTTACCCTTGGAGGTTCATATTGACGATGAAACACAGAAACTGTATCAGGATTGAATATAGTAGGCACAATGCCGACTTACGTCCAGGGGGAGCAATGCTTCAAACAGTCTGATTTCGTGCCTTTACTGAGAGGCCAGTATTAGATTGCGACGCACCACTGGGTGTTTACTGTATCCCTTGGGGCTTCATTTTGACGATGAAACACAGAAATTGCGTCGGGATTGAATATAGTAGGTACAAGGCCGACTTACGCCCAGGGGGAGCAAGGCTTCAAACAGTCTGTATACGTGCCGGTACTGAGAGGCAAGTATTAGATTGTGACGCACCACATGGTAATTACTGTAACCCTTGGAGCTCCATATTGACGATGAAACACAGATATTGCATCGGGATAGAATATAGTAGGCACAATGCCGACTTACGTCCAGGGGGAGCAATGCTTCAAACAGTCTGTATACGTGCCTTTCCTGAGAGACCAGTACTTGATTGCGACGCACCACTGGGTGTTTACTGTAACCCATGGAGCTTCATATTGACGATGAAACACAGAAATTGCATCGGGATTGAATATAGTAGGCACAATGCCGACTTACGTCCAGGGGGAGCAATGCTGCAAACAGTCTGTATACGTGCCGTTACTGAGAGGCCAGTATTAGATTGCGACGCACCACTGGGTGTATACTGTAACCACTGGAGCATCATATTGACGATGAAACACAGAAATTGCATCGGGATTAAATTTAGTAGGCACAATGCCGACTTACGTCCTGGGGGAGCAATGCTTCAAACAGTCTGTATACGTGCCTTTCCTGAGAGGCCAGTATTAGATTGCGACGCACCACTGGGTGTTTACTGTAACCCTTGGAGCTCCATATTGACGATGAAACACAGAAATTGCATCGGGATTGAATATAGTAGGCAGAATGCCATCTTACGTCCAGGGGGTATAATGCTTCAAACAGTCTGTATTCGTGCCGTTACTGAGAGGCCAGTATTAGAATGCGACGCACCACTGGGTGTTTACTGTAACCCTTGGAGCATCATATTGACGATGAAACACAGAAATTGCATCGGGATTCAATTTAGTAGGCACAATGCCGACTTACGTCCAGAGGGTGCAATGCTTCAAACAGTCTGTATACGTGCCTTTCCTGAGACGCCAGTATTAGATTGCGACGCACCACTGGCTGTTTACTGTAACCCTTGGAGCTTCATATTGACGATGAAACACAGAAATTGCATCGGGATTCAATTTAGTAGGCACAATGCCGACTTACGTCCAGAGGGTGCAATGCTTCAAACAGTCTGTATACGTGCCTTTCCTGAGACGCCAGTATTAGATTGCGACGCACCACTGGCTGTTTACTGTAACCCTTGGAGCTTCATATTGACGATGAAACACAGAAATTGCATCGGGATTGAATATAGTAGGCACAATGCCGACTTATGTCCAGGGGGAGCAATGCTTCAAACAGTCTGTATACGTGCCTTACCTGAGAGGCCAGTGTTAGACTGCGACGCACCACTGGGTGTTTACTGTACCCTTGGAGCTTCATATTGACGATGAAACACAGAAATTGCATCGGGATTGAATATAGTAGGCACAATGCCGACATACGTTCAGGGGAGCAATGCTTCAAAGAGTCTTTATAAGTGCCGTTACAGAGAGGTCAGTATTAGATTGCGATGCACCACTGGGTGTTTACTATAACCCTTGGAGCTTCATATTGACGATGAAACACAGTAATTGCATCGGGATTGAATATAGTAGGCACAATGCCGACTTACGTCCAGGGGGAACTATGCTTCAAACAGTCTGTATACGTGCCGTTATAGAGAGGCCAGTATTAGATTGCGACGCACCACTGGGTGTTTACTGTAACCCTTGGAGCTTCATATTGACGATGAAACGCAGAAGTTGCATCGGGATTGAATATAGTAGGCACAATGCCGACTTACGTCCAGGGGGAGTAATGCTTCAAACAGTCTGTATATGTGCCGTTACTGAGAGGCCAGTACTAGATTGCGACGCACCACTGAGTGTTTACTGTAACCCTTGGAGCTTCATATTGACGATGAAACACAGAAATTGCATCGGGATTGAATATAGTAGGCAGAATGCCGACTTACGTCCAGGGGGAGCAATGCTTCATACAGTTGTATACGTGCCTGTCCTGAGATTCCAGTGTTAGAATGCGACGCACCACTGGGTGTTTACTGTAATCCTTGGAGCTTCATATTGACGATGAAACACAGATATTTCATTGGGATTGAATATAGTAGGCACAATGCCGACTTACGTCCAGGGGGAGTAATGCTTCAAACAGTCTGTATACGTGCCTTTCCTGAGGGGCCAGTATTAGATTGCGACGCTCCACTGGGTGTATACTGCCACCCTTGGAGCTTCATATTGACGATGAAACACAGAGATTGCATAGGGATTGATATATAGGAGGCACAATGCCGACTTACGTCCAGGGAGGGCAATGCTTCAAACAGTCTGTATACGTGCCTTTCCTGAGAGGCCAGTGTTAGAATGCGACGCACCACTGGGTGTTTACTGTAACCTTGGAGCTTCATATTGACGATGAAACACAGAAATTGCATCGGGATTGAATATAGTAGGCACAATGCCGACTTACGTTCAGGGGAGCAATGCTTCATAGAATCTTTATACGTGCCGTTACAGAGAGGCCAGTATTAGATTGCGACGCACCACTGGGTGTTTACTGTAACCCTTGGAGCTTCATATTGACGATGAAACACAGAAATTGCATTGGGATTGAATATAGTAGGCACAATGCCGACTTACGTCCAGGGGGAGCAATACTTCAAAGAGTCTGTATACGTGCATTTCCTGAGACGCCAGTATTGGATTGCGACGCACCACTGGGTGTTTACTGTAACCCTTGGAGTTTCATATTGACGATGAAACAAAGAAATTGCATCGGGATTTAATATAGTAGGCACAATGCCGACTTACGTCCAGGGGGAGCAATGCTTCAAACAGTCTATATACGTGCCTTTCCTGAGAGGCCAGTATTAAATTGCGACGCACCACTGGGTGTTTACTGTAACACTTGGTGCTTCATATTGACGATGAAACACAGAAATTGCATCGGGATTGAATATAGTAGGCAGAATGCTGACTTACGTCCAGGGGGAGCAATGCTTCAAACAGTCTGTATACGTGCCGTTACTGAGAGGTCTGTATTAGATTGTGACGCACCACTGGGTGTTTACTGTGACCCTTGGAGCTTCATATTGACGATGAAACACAGAAATTGCATCGGGATTGAATATAGTAGGCACAATGCCGACTTACGTAAAAGGGGAGTAATGCTACCAAACAGTCTGTATATGAGCCGTTACAGAGAGGCCAGTATTAGATTGCGACACACCACTGGGTAATTACTGTAACCCTTGGAGCTTCATATTGACGATGAAACACAGAAACTGTATCAGGATTGAATATAGCAGGCACAATGCCGACTTACGTCCAGGGGGAGCAATGCTTCAAACAGTCTGATTTCATGCATTTACTGAGAGGCCAGTATTAGATTGCGACGCACCGCTGGGTGTTTACTGTAAACCTTGGAGCTCATTTTGACGATGAAACACAGAAATTGCATCGGGATTGAATATAGTAGGCACAATGCCGACTTACGTCCAGGGCGAGCGATGCTTCAAACAGTCTGATTACGTGCCTTTACTTAGAGGCCAGTATTAAATTGCGACGCACCACTGGGTGTTTACTGTAACACTTGGTGCTTCATATTTACGATGAAACACAGAAATTGCATCGGGATTGAATATAGTAGGCAGAATGCTGACTTGCGTCCAGGGAGAGCAATGCTTCAAAGAGTCTGTATACGTGCCGTTACTGAAAGGTCTGTATTAGATTGTGACGCAACACTGGGTGTTTACTGTAACCCTTGGAGCTTCATATTGACGATGAAACACAGAAATTGCATCGGGATTGAATATAGTAGGCACAATGCCGACTTACGTCCAGGGGGAGTAATGCTTCAAACAGTCTGTATATGTGCCGTTACTGAGAGACCAGTATTAGATTGCGACGCACCACTGGGTATTTACTGTAACCCTTGGAGCTTCATATTGACGATGAAACACAGAAATTGCAACTCGATTGAATATAGTAGGCACAATGCTGACTTGCGTCCAGGGGGGCAATGCTTCAAACAGTCTGTATACGTACCGTTACTGAGAGGCCAGTATTAGATTGTGACGCACCACTGGGTGTATACTGTAACCCTTGGAGCTTCATATTGACGATGAAACACAGAAATTGCATCGGGATTGAATATAGTAGGCACAATGCCGACTTACGTGCAGGGGGAGCAATGCTTCAAACAGTCTGTATATGTGCCGTTACTGAGAGGCCAGTATTAGATTGCGACACACCACTGGGTAATTACTGTTACCCTTGGAGGTTCATATTGACGATGAAACACAGAAACTGTATCAGGATTGAATATAGTAGGCACAATGCCGACTTACGTCCAGGGGGAGCAATGCTTCAAACAGTCTGATTTCGTGCCTTTACTGAGAGGCCAGTATTAGATTGCGACGCACCACTGGGTGTTTACTGTATCCCTTGGGGCTTCATTTTGACGATGAAACACAGAAATTGCGTCGGGATTGAATATAGTAGGTACAAGGCCGACTTACGCCCAGGGGGAGCAAGGCTTCAAACAGTCTGTATACGTGCCGTTACTGAGAGGCAAGTATTAGATTGTGACGCACCACATGGTAATTACTGTAACCCTTGGAGCTCCATATTGACGATGAAACACAGAAATTGCATCGGGATAGAATATAGTAGGCACAATGCCGACTTACGTCCAGGGGGAGCAATGCTTCAAACAGTCTGTATACGTGCCTTTCCTGAGAGACCAGTACTTGATTGCGACGCACCACTGGGTGCTTACTGTAACCCATGGAGCTTCATATTGACGATGAAACACAGAAATTGCATCGGGATTGAATATAGTAGGCAGAATGCCAACTTACGTCCAGGGGGTATAATGCTTCAAACAGTCTGTATACGTGCCGTTACTGAGAGGCCAGTATTAGAATGCGACGCACCACTGAGTGTTTACTGTAACCCTTGGAGCTTCATATTGACGATGAAACACAGAAATTGCATCGGGATTGAATATAGTAGGCAGAATGCCGACTTACGTCCAGGGGGAGCAATGCTTCATACAGTTGTATACGTGCCTGTCCTGAGATTCCAGTGTTAGAATGCGACGCACCACTGGGTGTTTACTGTAATCCTTGGAGCTTCATATTGACGATGAAACACAGATATTTCATTGGGATTGAATATAGTAGGCACAATGCCGACTTACGTCCAGGGGGAGTAATGCTTCAAACAGTCTGTATACGTGCCTTTCCTGAGGGGCCAGTATTAGATTGCGACGCTCCACTGGGTGTATACTGCCACCCTTGGAGCTTCATATTGACGATGAAACACAGAGATTGCATAGGGATTGATATATAGGAGGCACAATGCCGACTTACGTCCAGGGAGGGCAATGCTTCAAACAGTCTGTATACGTGCCTTTCCTGAGAGGCCAGTGTTAGACTGCGACGCACCACTGGGTGTTTACTGTAACCTTGGAGCTTCATATTGACGATGAAACACAGAAATTGCATCGGGATTGAATATAGTAGGCACAATGCCGACTTACGTTCAGGGGAGCAATGCTTCATAGAATCTTTATACGTGCCGTTACAGAGAGGCCAGTATTAGATTGCGACGCACCACTGGGTGTTTACTGTAACCCTTGGAGCTTCATATTGACGATGAAACACAGAAATTGCATTGGGATTGAATATAGTAGGCACAATGCCGACTTACGTCCAGGGGGAGCAATACTTCAAAGAGTCTGTATACGTGCATTTCCTGAGACGCCAGTATTGGATTGCGACGCACCACTGGGTGTTTACTGTAACCCTTGGAGTTTCATATTGACGATGAAACAAAGAAATTGCATCGGGATTTAATATAGTAGGCACAATGCCGACTTACGTCCAGGGGGAGCAATGCTTCAAACAGTCTATATACGTGCCTTTCCTGAGAGGCCAGTATTAAATTGCGACGCACCACTGGGTGTTTACTGTAACACTTGGTGCTTCATATTGACGATGAAACACAGAAATTGCATCGGGATTGAATATAGTAGGCAGAATGCTGACTTACGTCCAGGGGGAGCAATGCTTCAAACAGTCTGTATACGTGCCGTTACTGAGAGGTCTGTATCAGATTGTGACGCACCACTGGGTGTTTACTGTGACCCTTGGAGCTTCATATTGACGATGAAACACGGAAATTGCATCGGGATTGAATATAGTAGGCACAATGCCGACTTACGTAAAAGGGGAGTAATGCTACCAAACAGTCTGTATATGAGCCGTTACAGAGAGGCCAGTATTAGATTGCGACACACCACTGGGTAATTACTGTAACCCTTGGAGCTTCATATTGACGATGAAACACAGAAACTGTATCAGGATTGAATATAGCAGGCACAATGCCGACTTACGTCCAGGGGGAGCAATGCTTCAAACAGTCTGATTTCATGCATTTACTGAGAGGCCAGTATTAGATTGCGACGCACCGCTGGGTGTTTACTGTAAACCTTGGAGCTCATTTTGACGATGAAACACAGAAATTGCATCGGGATTGAATATAGTAGGCACAATGCCGACTTACGTCCAGGGCGAGCGATGCTTCAAACAGTCTGATTACGTGCCTTTACTTAGAGGCCAGTATTAAATTGCGACGCACCACTGGGTGTTTACTGTAACACTTGGTGCTTCATATTTACGATGAAACACAGAAATTGCATCGGGATTGAATATAGTAGGCAGAATGCTGACTTGCGTCCAGGGAGAGCAATGCTTCAAAGAGTCTGTATACGTGCCGTTACTGAAAGGTCTGTATTAGATTGTGACGCAACACTGGGTGTTTACTGTAACCCTTGGAGCTTCATATTGACGATGAAACACAGAAATTGCATCGGGATTGAATATAGTAGGCACAATGCCGACTTACGTCCAGGGGGAGTAATGCTTCAAACAGTCTGTATATGTGCCGTTACTGAGAGACCAGTATTAGATTGCGACGCACCACTGGGTATTTACTGTAACCCTTGGAGCTTCATATTGACGATGAAACACAGAAATTGCAACTCGATTGAATATAGTAGGCACAATGCTGACTTGCGTCCAGGGGGGCAATGCTTCAAACAGTCTGTATACGTACCGTTACTGAGAGGCCAGTATTAGATTGTGACGCACCACTGGGTGTATACTGTAACCCTTGGAGCTTCATATTGACGATGAAACACAGAAATTGCATCGGGATTGAATATAGTAGGCACAATGCCGACTTACGTGCAGGGGGAGCAATGCTTCAAACAGTCTGTATATGTGCCGTTACTGAGAGGCCAGTATTAGATTGCGACACACCACTGGGTAATTACTGTTACCCTTGGAGGTTCATATTGACGATGAAACACAGAAACTGTATCAGGATTGAATATAGTAGGCACAATGCCGACTTACGTCCAGGGGGAGCAATGCTTCAAACAGTCTGATTTCGTGCCTTTACTGAGAGGCCAGTATTAGATTGCGACGCACCACTGGGTGTTTACTGTATCCCTTGGGGCTTCATTTTGACGATGAAACACAGAAATTGCGTCGGGATTGAATATAGTAGGTACAAGGCCGACTTACGCCCAGGGGGAGCAAGGCTTCAAACAGTCTGTATACGTGCCGTTACTGAGAGGCAAGTATTAGATTGTGACGCACCACATGGTAATTACTGTAACCCTTGGAGCTCCATATTGACGATGAAACACAGAAATTGCATCGGGATAGAATATAGTAGGCACAATGCCGACTTACGTCCAGGGGGAGCAATGCTTCAAACAGTCTGTATACGTGCCTTTCCTGAGAGACCAGTACTTGATTGCGACGCACCACTGGGTGTTTACTGTAACCCATGGAGCTTCATATTGACGATGAAACACAGAAATTGCATCGGGATTGAATATAGTAGGCACAATGCCGACTTACGTCCAGGGGGAGCAATGCTGCAAACAGTCTGTATACGTGCCGTTACTGAGAGGCCAGTATTAGATTGCGACGCACCACTGGGTGTATACTGTAACCACTGGAGCATCATGTTGACGATGAAACACAGAAATTGCATCGGGATTAAATTTAGTAGGCACAATGCCGACTTACGTCCTGGGGAACAATGCTTCAAACAGTCTGTATACGTGCCTTTCCTGAGAGGCCAGTATTAGATTGCGACGCACCACTGGGTGTTTACTGTAACCCTTGGAGCTCCATATTGACGATGAAACACAGAAATTGCATCGGGATTGAATATAGTAGGCAGAATGCCAACTTACGTCCAGGGGGTATAATGCTTCAAACAGTCTGTATACGTGCCGTTACTGAGAGGCCAGTATTAGAATGCGACGCACCACTGGGTGTTTACTGTAACCCTTGGAGCATCATATTGACGATGAAACACAGAAATTGCATCGGGATTCAATTTAGTAGGCACAATGCCGATATACGTCCAGAGGGTGCAATGCTTCAAACAGTCTGTATACGTGCCTTTCCTGAGATGCCAGTATTAGATTGCGACGCACCACTGGCTGTTTACTGTAACCCTTGGAGCTTCATATTGACGATGAAACACAGAAATTGCATCGGGATTGAATATAGTAGGCACAATGCCGACTTATGTCCAGGGGGAGCAATGCTTCAAACAGTCTGTATACGTGCCTTACCTGAAAGGCCAGTGTTAGACTGCGACGCACCACTGGGTGTTTACTGTACCCTTGGAGCTTCATATTGACGATGAAACACAGAAATTGCATCGGGATTGAATATAGTAGGCACAATGCCGACATACGTTCAGGGGAGCAATGCTTCAAAGAGTCTTTATAAGTGCCGTTACAGAGAGGTCAGTATTAGATTGCGATGCACCACTGGGTGTTTACTATAACCCTAGGAGCTTCATATTGACGATGAAACACAGTAATTGCATCGGGATTGAATATAGTAGGCACAATGCCGACTTACGTCCAGGGGGAACTATGCTTCAAACAGTCTGTATACGTGCCGTTATAGAGAGGCCAGTATTAGATTGCGACGCACCACTGGGTGTTTACTGTAACCCTTGGAGCTTCATATTGACGATGAAACACAGAAGTTGCATCGGGATTGAATATAGTAGGCACAATGCCGACTTGCGTCCAGGGGGAGTAATGCTTCAAACAGTCTGTATATGTACCGTTACTGAGAGGCCAGTACTAGATTGCGACGCACCACTGAGTGTTTACTGTAACCCTTGGGGCTTCATATTGACGATGAAACACAGAAATTGCATCGGGATTGAATATAGTAGGCAGAATGCCGACTTACGTCCAGGGGGAGCAATGCTTCATACAGTTGTATACGTGCCTGTCCTGAGATTCCAGTGTTAGAATGCGACGCACCACTGGGTGTTTACTGTAATCCTTGGAGCTTCATATTGACGATGAAACACAGATATTTCATTGGGATTGAATATAGTAGGCACAATGCCGACTTACGTCCAGGGGGAGTAATGCTTCAAACAGTCTGTATACGTGCCTTTCCTGAGGGGCCAGTATTAGATTGCGACGCTCCACTGGGTGTATACTGCCACCCTTGGAGCTTCATATTGACGATGAAACACAGAGATTGCATAGGGATTGATATATAGGAGGCACAATGCCGACTTACGTCCAGGGAGGGCAATGCTTCAAACAGTCTGTATACGTGCCTTTCCTGAGAGGCCAGTGTTAGACTGCGACGCACCACTGGGTGTTTACTGTAACCTTGGAGCTTCATATTGACGATGAAACACAGATATTGCATCGGGATTGAATATAGTAGGCACAATGCCGACTTACGTCCAGGGGGAGTAATGCTTCAAACAGTCTGTATACGTGCCTTTCCTGAGGGGCCAGTATTAGATTGCGACGCTCCACTGGGTGTATACTGCCACCCTTGGAGCTTCATATTGACGATGAAACACAGAAATTGCATCGGGATTGAATATAGTAGGCACAATGCCGACTTACGTTCAGGGGAGCAATGCTTCATAGAATCTTTATACGTGCCGTTACAGAGAGGCCAGTATTAGATTGCGACGCACCACTGGGTGTTTACTGTAACCCTTGGAGCTTCATATTGACGATGAAACACAAAAATTGCATTGGGATTGAATATAGTAGGCACAATGCCGACTTACGTCCAGGGGGAGCAATGCTTCAAACAGTCTATATACGTGCCTTTCCTGAGAGGCCAGTATTAAATTGCCACGCACCACTGGGCGTTTACTGTAACACTTGGTGCTTCATATTGACGATGAAACACAGAAATTGCATCGGGATTGAATATAGTAGGCAGAATGCTGACTTACGTCCAGGGGGAGCAATGCTTCAAACAGTCTGTATATGTGCCGTTACTGAGAGGTGTGTATTAGATTGTGACGCACCACTGGGTGTTTACTGTGACCCTTGGAGCTTCATATTGACGATGAAACACAGAAATTGCATCGGGATTGAATATAGTAGGCACAATGCCGACTTACGTCCAGGGGGAGTAATGCTTCAAACAGTCTGTATATGTGCCGTTACTGAGAGACCAGTATTAGATTGCGACGCACCACTGGGTATTTACTGTAACCCTTGGAGCTTCATATTGATGATGAAACACAGAAATTGCAACTCGATTGAATATAGTAGGCACAATGCTGACTTGCGTCCAGGGGGGCAATGCTTCAAACAGTCTGTATACGTACCGTTACTGAGAGGCCAGTATTAGATTGTGACGCACCACTGGGTGTTTACTGTAACCCTTGGAGCTTCATATTGACGATGAAACACAGAAATTGCATCGGGATTGAATATAGTAGGCACAATGCCGACTTACGTGCAGGGGGAGCAATGCTTCAAACAGTCTGTATATGTGCCGTTACTGAGAGGCCAGTATTAGATTGCGACACACCACTGGGTAATTACTGTTACCCTTGGAGGTTCATATTGACGATGAAACACAGAAACTGTATCAGGATTGAATATAGTAGGCACAATGCCGACTTACGTCCAGGGGGAGCAATGCTTCAAACAGTCTGATTTCGTGCCTTTACTGAGAGGCCAGTATTAGATTGCGACGCACCACTGGGTGTTTACTGTATCCCTTGGGGCTTCATTTTGACGATGAAACACAGAAATTGCGTCGGGATTGAATATAGTAGGTACAAGGCCGACTTCCGCCCAGGGGGAGCAAGGCTTCAAACAGTCTGTATACGTGCCGTTACTGAGAGGCAAGTATTAGATTGTGACGCACCACATGGTAATTACTGTAACCCTTGGAGCTCCATATTGACGATGAAACACAGAAATTGCATCGGGATAGAATATAGTAGGCACAATGCCGACTTACGTCCAGGGGGAGCAATGCTTCAAACAGTCTGTATACGTGCCTTTCCTGAGAGACCAGTACTTGATTGCGACGCACCACTGGGTGTTTACTGTAACCCATGGAGCTTCATATTGACGATGAAACACAGAAATTGCATCGGGATTGAATATAGTAGGCACAATGCCGACTTACGTCCAGGGGGAGCAATGCTGCAAACAGTCTGTATACGTGCCGTTACTGAGAGGCCAGTATTAGATTGCGACGCACCACTGGGTGTATACTGTAACCACTGGAGCATCATATTGACGATGAAACACAGAAATTGCATCGGGATTAAATTTAGTAGGCACAATGCCGACTTACGTCCTGGGGGAGCAATGCTTCAAACAGTCTGTATACGTGCCTTTCCTGAGAGGCCAGTATTAGATTGCGACGCACCACTGGGTGTTTACTGTAACCCTTGGAGCTCCATATTGACGATGAAACACAGAAATTGCATCGGGATTGAATATAGTAGGCAGAATGCCAACTTACGTCCAGGGGGTATAATGCTTCAAACAGTCTGTATTCGTGCCGTTACTGAGAGGCCAGTATCAGAATGCGACGCACCACTGGGTGTTTACTGTAACCCTTGGAGCATCATATTGACGATGAAACACAGAAATTGCATCGGGATTCAATTTAGTAGGCACAATGCCGACTTACGTCCAGAGGGTGCAATGCTTCAAACAGTCTGTATACGTGCCTTTCCTGAGACGCCAGTATTAGATTGCGACGCACCACTGGCTGTTTACTGTAACCCTTGGAGCTTCATATTGACGATGAAACACAGAAATTGCATCGGGATTCAATTTAGTAGGCACAATGCCGACTTACGTCCAGAGGGTGCAATGCTTCAAACAGTCTGTATACGTGCCTTTCCTGAGACGCCAGTATTAGATTGCGACGCACCACTGGCTGTTTACTGTAACCCTTGGAGCTTCATATTGACGATGAAACACAGAAATTGCATCGGGATTGAATATAGTAGGCACAATGCCGACTTATGTTCAGGGGGAGCAATGCTTCAAACAGTCTGTATACGTGCCTCACCTGAGAGGCCAGTGTTAGACTGCGACGCACCACTGGGTGTTTACTGTACCCTTGGAGCTTCATATTGACGATGAAACACAGAAATTGCATCGGGATTGAATATAGTAGGCACAATGCCGACATACGTTCAGGGGAGCAATGCTTCAAAGAGTCTTTATAAGTGCCGTTACAGAGAGGTCAGTATTAGATTGCGATGCACCACTGGGTGTTTACTATAACCCTTGGAGCTTCATATTGACGATGAAACACAGTAATTGCATCGGGATTGAATATATTAGGCACAATGCCGACTTACGTCCAGGGGGAACAATGCTTCAAACAGTCTGTATACGTGCCGTTATAGAGAGGCCAGTATTAGATTGCGACGCACCACTGGGTGCTTACTGTAACCCTTGGAGCTTCATATTGACGATGAAACACAGAAGTTGCATCGGGATTGAATATAGTAGGCACAATGCCGACTTACGTCCAGGGGGAGTAATGCTTCAAACAGTCTGTATATGTGCCGTTACTGAGAGGCCAGTACTAGATTGCGACGCACCACTGAGTGTTTACTGTAACCCTTGGAGCTTCATATTGACGATGAAACACAGAAATTGCATCGGGATTGAGTATAGTAGGCAGAATGCCAACTTACGTCCAGGGGGAGCAATGCTTCATACAGTTGTATACGTGCCTGTCCTGAGATTCCAGTGTTAGAATGCGACGCACCACTGGGTGTTTACTGTAATCCTTGGAGCTTCATATTGACGATGAAACACAGATATTTCATTGGGATTGAATATAGTAGGCACAATGCCGACTTACGTCCAGGGGGAGTAATGCTTCAAACAGTCTGTATATGTGCCTTTCCTGAGGGGCCAGTATTAGATTGCGACGCTCCACTGGGTGTATACTGCCACCCTTGGAGCTTCATATTGACGATGAAACACAGAGATTGCATAGGGATTGATATATAGGAGGCACAATGCCGACTTACGTCCAGGGAGGGCAATGCTTCAAACAGTCTGTATACGTGCCTTTCCATAGAGGCCAGTGTTAGACTGCGACGCACCACTGGGTGTTTACTGTAACCTTGGAGCTTCATATTGACGATGAAACACAGAAATTGCATCGGGATTGATTATAGTAGGCACAATGCCGACTTACGTTCAGGGGAGCAATGCTTCATAGAATCTTTATACGTGCCGTTACAGAGAGGCCAGTATTAGATTGCGACGCACCACTGGGTGTTTACTGTAACCCTTGGAGCTTCATATTGACGATGAAACACAGAAATTGCATTGGGATTGAATATAGTAGGCACAATGCCGACTTACGTCCAGGGGGAGCAATACTTCAAAGAGTCTGTATACGTGCCTTTCCTGAGAGGCCAGTATTGGATTGCGACGCACCACTGGGTGTTTACTGTAACCCTTGGAGTTTCATATTGACGATGAAACAAAGAAATTGCATCGGGATTTAATATAGTAGGCACAATGCCGACTTACGTCCAGGGGGAGCAATGCTTCAAACAGTCTATATACGTGCCTTTCCTGAGAGGCCAGTATTAAATTGCGACGCACCACTGGGTGTTTACTGTAACACTTGGTGCTTCATATTGACGATGAAACACAGAAATTGCATCGGGATTGAATATAGTAGGCAGAATGCTGACTTACGTCCAGGGGGAGCAATGCTTCAAACAGTCTGTATACGTGCCGTTACTGAGAGGTCTGTATTAGATTGTGACGCACCACTGGGTGTTTACTGTGACTCTTGGAGCTTCATATTGACGATGAAACACAGAAATTGCATCGGGATTGAATATAGTAGGCACAATGCCGACTTACGTAAAAGGGGAGTAATGCTACCAAACAGTCTGTATATGAGCCGTTACAGAGAGGCCAGTATTAGATTGCGACACACCACTGGGTAATTACTGTAACCCTTGGAGCTTCATATTGACGATGAAACACAGAAACTGTATCAGGATTGAATATAGCAGGCACAATGCCGACTTACGTCCAGGGGGAGCAATGCTTCAAACAGTCTGATTTCATGCCTTTACTGAGAGGCCAGTATTAGATTGCGACGCACCGCTGGGTGTTTACTGTAACCCTTGGAGCTCATTTTGACGATGAAACACAGAAATTGCATCGGGATTGAATATAGTAGGCACAATGCCGACTTAGGTCCAGGGCGAGCGATGCTTCAAACAGTCTGATTACGTGCCTTTACTTAGAGGCCAGTATTAAATTGCGACGCACCACTGGGTGTTTACTGTAACACTTGGTGCTTCATATTTACGATGAAACACAGAAATTGCATCGGGATTGAATATAGTAGGCAGAATGCTGACTTGCGTCCAGGGAGAGCAATGCTTCAAAGAGTCTGTATACGTGCCGTTACTGAAAGGTCTGTATTAGATTGTGACGCAACACTGGGTGTTTACTGTAACCCTTGGAGCTTCATATTGACGATGAAACACAGAAATTGCATCGGGATTGAATATAGTAGGCACAATGCCGACTTACGTCCAGGGGGAGTAATGCTTCAAACAGTCTGTATATGTGCCGTTACTGAGAGACCAGTATTAGATTGCGACGCACCACTGGGTATTTACTGTAACCCTTGGAGCTTCATATTGACGATGAAACACAGAAATTGCAACTCGATTGAATATAGTAGGCACAATGCTGACTTGCGTCCAGGGGGGCAATGCTTCAAACAGTCTGTATACGTACCGTTACTGAGAGGCCAGTATTAGATTGTGACGCACCACTGGGTGTATACTGTAACCCTTGGAGCTTCATATTGACGATGAAACACAGAAATTGCATCGGGATTGAATATAGTAGGCACAATGCCGACTTACGTGCAGGTGGAGCAATGCTTCAAACAGTCTGTATATGTGCCGTTACTGAGAGGCCAGTATTAGATTGCGACACACCACTGGGTAATTACTGTTACCCTTGGAGCTCCATATTGACGATGAAACACAGAAATTGCATCGGGATAGAATATAGTAGGCACAATGCCGACTTACGTCCAGGGGGAGCAATGCTTCAAACAGTCTGTATACGTGCCTTTCCTGAGAGACCAGTACTTGATTGCGACGCACCACTGGGTGTTTACTGTAACCCATGGAGCTTCATATTGACGATGAAACACAGAAATTGCATCGGGATTGAATATAGTAGGCACAATGCCGACTTACGTCCAGGGGGAGCAATGCTGCAAACAGTCTGTTTACGTGCCGTTACTGAGAGGCCAGTATTAGATTGCGACGCACCACTGGGTGTATACTGTAACCACTGGAGCATCATATTGACGATGAAACACAGAAATTACATCGGGATTAAATTTAGTAGGCACAATGCCGACTTACGTCCTGGGGGAGCAATGCTTCAAACAGTCTGTATACGTGCCTTTCCTGAGAGGCCAGTATTAGATTGCGACGCACCACTGGGTGTTTACTGTAACCCTTGGAGCTCCATATTGACGATGAAACACAGAAATTGCATCGGGATTGAATATAGTAGGCAGAATGCCAACTTACGTCCAGGGGGTATAATGCTTCAAACAGTCTGTATACGTGCCGTTACTGAGAGGCCAGTATTAGAATGCGACGCACCACTGGGTGTTTACTGTAACCCTTGGAGCATCATATTGACGATGAAACACAGAAATTGCATCAGGATTCAATTTAGTAGGCACAATGCCGATATACGTCCAGAGGGTGCAATGCTTCAAACAGTCTGTATACGTGCCTTTCCTGAGACGCCAGTATTAGATTGCGACGCACCACTGGCTGTTTACTGTAACCCTTGGAGCTTCATATTGACGATGAAACACAGAAATTGCATCGGGATTGAATATAGTAGGCACAATGCCGACTTATGTCCAGGGGGAGCAATGCTTCAAACAGTCTGTATACGTGCCTTACCTGAGAGGCCAGTGTTAGACTGCGACGCACCACTGGGTGTTTACTGTACCCTTGGAGCTTCATATTGACGATGAAACACAGAAATTGCATCGGGATTGAATATAGTAGGCACAATGCCGACATACGTTCAGGGGAGCAATGCTTCAAAGAGTCTTTATAAGTGCCGTTACAGAGAGGTCAGTATTAGATTGCGATGCACCACTGGGTGTTTACTATAACCCTTGGAGCTTCATACTGACGATGAAACACAGTAATTGCATCGGGATTGAATATAGTAGGCACAATGCCGACTTACGTCCAGGGGGAACTATGCTTCAAACAGTCTGTATACGTGCCGTTATAGAGAGGCCAGTATTAGATTGCGACGCACCACTGGGTGTTTACTGTAACCCTTGGAGCTTCATATTGACGATGAAACACAGAAGTTGCATCGGGATTGAATATAGTAGGCACAATGCCGACTTGCGTCCAGGGGGAGTAATGCTTCAAACAGTCTGTATATGTGCCGTTACTGAGAGGCCAGTACTAGATTGCGACGCACCACTGAGTGTTTACTGTAACCCTTGGAGCTTCATATTGACGATGAAACACAGAAATTGCATCGGGATTGAATATAGTAGGCAGAATGCCGACTTACGTCCAGGGGGAGCAATGCTTCATACAGTTGTATACGTGCCTGTCCTGAGATTCCAGTGTTAGAATGCGACGCACCACTGGGTGTTTACTGTAATCCTTGGAGCTTCATATTGACGATGAAACACAGATATTTCATTGGGATTGAATATAGTAGGCACAATGCCGACTTACGTCCAGGGGGGGTAATGCTTCAAACAGTCTGTATACGTGCCTTTCCTGAGGGGCCAGTATTAGATTGCGACGCTCCACTGGGTGTATACTGCCACCCTTGGAGCTTCATATTGACGATGAAACACAGAGATTGCATAGGGATTGATATATAGGAGGCACAATGCCGACTTACGTCCAGGGAGGGCAATGCTTCAAACAGTCTGTATACGTGCCTTTCCTGAGAGGCCAGTGTTAGACTGCGACGCACCACTGGGTGTTTACTGTAACCTTGGAGCTTCATATTGACGATGAAACACAGAAATTGCATCGGGATTGAATATAGTAGGCACAATGCCGACTTACGTTCAGGGGAGCAATGCTTCATAGAATTTTATACGTGCCGTTACAGAGAGGCCAGTATTAGATTGCGACGCACCACTGGGTGTTTACTGTAACCCTTGGAGCTTCATATTGACGATGAAACACAAAAATTGCATTGGGATTGAATATAGTAGGCACAATGCCGACTTACGTCCAGGGGGAGCAATGCTTCAAAGAGTCTGTATACGTGCCTTTCCTGAGAGGCCAGTATTGGATTGCGACGCACCACTGGGTGTTTACTGTAACCCTTGGAGTTTCATATTGACGATGAAACAAAGAAATTGCATCGGGATTTAATATAGAAGGCACAATGCCGACTTACGTCCAGGGGGAGCAATGCTTCAAACAGTCTATATACGTGCCTTTCCTGAGAGGCCAGTATTAAATTGCCACGCACCACTGGGCGTTTACTGTAACACTTGGTGCTTCATATTGACGATGAAACACAGAAATTGCATCGGGATTGAATATAGTAGGCAGAATGCTGACTTACGTCCAGGGGGAGCAACGCTTCAAACAGTCTGTATATGTGCCGTTACTGAGAGGTCTGTATTAGATTGTGACGCACCACTGGGTGTTTACTGTGACCCTTGGAGCTTCATATTGACGATGAAACACAGAAATTGCATCGGGATTGAATATAGTAGGCACAATGCCGACTTACGTAAAAGGGGAGTAATGCTACCAAACAGTCTGTATATGAGCCGTTACAGAGAGGCCAGTATTAGATTGCGACACACCACTGGGTAATTACTGTAACCCTTGGAGCTTCATATTGACGATGAAACACAGAAACTGTATCAGGATTGAATATAGCAGGCACAATGCCGACTTACGTCCAGGGGGAGCAATGCTTCAAACAGTCTGATTTCATGCCTTTACTGAGAGGCCAGTATTAGATTGCGACGCACCGCTGGGTGTTTACTGTAACCCTTGGAGCTCATTTTGACGATGAAACACAGAAATTGCATCGGGATTGAGTATAGTAGGCACAATGCCGACTTACGTCCAGGGCGAGCGATGCTTCAAACAGTCTGATTACGTGCCTTTACTTAGAGGCCAGTATTAAATTGCGACGCACCACCTGGTGTTTACTGTAACACTTGGTGCTTCATATTTACGATGAAACACAGAAATTGCATCGGGATTGAATATAGTAGGCAGAATGCTGACTTGCGTCCAGGGAGAGCAATGCTTCAAAGAGTCTGTATATGTGCCGTTACTGAGAGGTCTGTATTAGATTGTGACGCAACACTGGGTGTTTACTGTAACCCTTGGAGCTACATATTGACGATGAAACACAGAAATTGCATCGGGATTGAATATAGTAGGCACAATGCCGACTTACGTCCAGGGGGAGTAATGCTTCAAACAGTCTGTATATGTGCCGTTACTGAGAGACCAGTATTAGATTGCGACGCACCACTGGGTATTTACTGTAACCCTTGGAGCTTCATATTGACGATGAAACACAGAAATTGCAACTCGATTGAATATAGTAGGCACAATGCTGACTTGCGTCCAGGGGGGCAATGCTTCAAACAGTCTGTATACGTACCGTTACTGAGAGGCCAGTATTAGATTGTGACGCACCACTGGGTGTTTACTGTAACCCTTGGAGCTTCATATTGACGATGAAACACAGAAATTGCATCGGGATTGAATATAGTAGGCACAATGCCGACATACGTGCAGGGGGAGCAATGCTTCAAACAGTCTGTATATGTGCCGTTACTGAGAGGCCAGTATTAGATTGCGACACACCACTGGGTAATTACTGTTACCCTTGGAGGTTCATATTGACGATGAAACACAGAAACTGTATCAGGATTGAATATAGTAGGCACAATGCCGACTTACGTCCAGGGGGAGCAATGCTTCAAACAGTCTGATTTCGTGCCTTTACTGAGAGGCCAGTATTAGATTGCGACGCACCACTGGGTGTTTACTGTACCCCTTGGGGCTTCATTTTGACGATGAAACACAGAAATTGCGTCGGGATTGAATATAGTAGGTACAAGGCCGACTTACGCCCAGGGGGAGCAAGGCTTCAAACAGTCTGTATACGTGCCGTTACTGAGAGGCAAGTATTAGATTGTGACGCACCACATGGTAATTACTGTAACCCTTGGAGCTCGATATTGACGATGAAACACAGAAATTGCATCGGGATAGAATATAGTAGGCACAATGCCAACTTACGTCCAGGGGGAGCAATGCTTCAAACAGTCTGTATACGTGCCTTTCCTGAGAGGCCAGTACTTGATTGCGACGCACCACTGGGTGTTTACTGTAACCCTTGGAGCTTCATATTGACGATGAAACACAGAAATTGCATCGGGATTGAATATAGTAGGTACAAGGCCGAATTACGCCCAGGGGGAGCAAGGCTTCAAACAGTCTGTATACGTGCCGCTACTGAGAGGCCAGTATTAGATTGCGGCGCACCACAGGGTGTTTAATGTAACCCTTGGAGCTTCATATTGACGATGAAACACAGAAATTGCATCGGGATAGAATATAGTAGGCACAATGCCGACATACGTCCCAGGGGAGCAATGCTTCAAACAGTCTGTATACGTGCCGTTACTGAGAGGCAAGTATTAGATTGTGACGCACCACTTGGTTATTACTGTAACCCTTGGAGCTCCATATTGACGATGAAACACAGAAATTGCATCGGGATTGAATATATTAGGCAGAATGCCAACTTACGTCGAGGGGGTGTAATGCTTCAAACAATCTGAATACGTGCCGTTACTGAGAGGCCAGTATTAGAATGCGACGCACCTCTGGGTGTTTACTGTAACCCTTGGAGCATCATATTGACGATGAAACACAGAAATTGCATCGGGATTGAATATAGTAGGCACAATGCCGACTTGCGTCCAGGAGGAGCAATGCTTCAAACAGTCTGTATACGTGCCTTTCCTGAGAGGCCAGTACTTGATTGCGACGCACCACTGGGTGTTTACTGTGACCCTTGGAGCTTCATATTGACGATGAAACACAGAAATTGCATCGGGGTGAATATAGTAGGCACAATGCCGACTTGCGTCCAGGGGGAGCAATGCATCAAACAGTCTGTATACGTGCCTTTCCTGAGAGGCCAGTGTTAGATTGCGACGCACCACTGGGTATTTACTGTAACCCTTGGAGTTTCATATTGATGATCAAACACAGAAATTGCATCGGGATTTAATATAGTAGGCACAAAGCTGACTTACGTCCAGGGGGAGCAATGCTTCAAACAGTCTGTATATGTGCCTCTCCTGAGAGGCCAGTATTAGATTGCGACGCACCACTGGGTGTTTACTGTAACCCTTTGTGCTTCATATTGACGATGAAACACAGAAATTGCATCGGGATTGAATATAGTAGGCACAATGCCGACTTACGTCCAGGGGGAGTAATGCATCAAACAGTCTGTATATATGCAGTTACTGAGAGGCCAGTATTAGATTGCAACGCACCACTGGGTGTTTACTGTAACCCTTGGAGCTTCATATTGACGATGAAACACAGAAATTGCATCGGGATTGAATATAGTAGGAACAATGCTGACTTGCGTCCAGGGGGAGCAATGCTTCAAACAGTCTAAACACGTGCCGTTACTGAGAGGCCAGTATTAGATAGTACGCACCACTGGGTGTTTACTGTAACCCTTTGAGCTTCATATTGACGATGAAACACAGAAATTGCATCGGGATAGAATATAGTAGGCACAATGCCGACTTACGTCCAGGGGGAGTAATGCTTCAAACAATCTGTATACGTGCCTTTCCTGAGAGGCCAGTATTAGACTGCGACGCACCATTGGGAGTTTACTGTACCCTTGGAGCTTCATATTGTCGATGAAACACAGAAATTGCATCGGGATTGAATATAGTAGGCACAATGCCGACTTACGTCCAGGGGAACAATGCTTCAAACAGTCTGTATACGTGCCATTACTGAGATACCAGTATTATATTGCGACGCACCACTGGGTGTTTACTGTAACAATTGGAGCTTCATATTGACGATGAAACACAGAAATTGCATCGGGATTGAGTATAGTAGGCACAATGCCGACTTACGTCCAGGGGCAGTAATGCTTCAACCAGTCTGTATACGTGCCTTTCCTGAGAGGCCAGTATTAGATTGCGACGCACCACTGGGTGTTTACTGTAACCCTTGGAGCTTCATATTGACGATGAAACACATAAATTGCATCGGGATTGAATATAGTAGGCACAATGCCGATTTACGTCCTGGGGGAGCAATGCTTCATACAGTTGTATACGTGCCTGTACTGAGATTCCAGTATTAGATTGCGACGCACCACTGGGTGTTTACTGTAACCCACGGAGCTTCATATTGACGATGAAACACAGAAATTGCACCGCGATTGAATATAGTAGGCACAATGCCGACTTACGTCCAGGGGGAGTAATGCTTCAAACAGTCTGTATACGTGCCTTTCCTGAGAGGCCAGTATTAGATTGCGACGCACCACTGGGTGTTTACTGTAACCCTTGGAGCTTCATATTGACGATGAAACACAGAAATTGCATCGGGATTGAATATAGTAGTCACAATGCCGACTTACGTCCAGGGAGAGTAATGCTACAAACAGTCTGTATACGAGCCTTTCCTGAGAGGCCAGTATTAGATTGCGACGCACCACTGGGTGTTTACTGTAACCCTTGGAGCTTCATATTGACGATGATACACAGAAATTGCATCGGGATTGAATATAGTAGGCGCAATGCCAACTTACGTCCAGGGGAGCAATGCTTCAAACAGTCTGTGTACGTGCCTTTCCTGAGAGGCCAGTATTAGATTGCGATGCACCACTGGGTGTTTACTGTAACCCTTGGAGCTTCATATTGACGATGAAACAGAAATTTCATTGGGATTGAATATAGTAGGCACAATGCTGACTTACGTCCAGGGGGAACAATGGTTCAAATGGCTCTGAGCACTATGGGACTTAACATCTATGGTCATCAGTCCCCTAGAACTTAGAACTACATAAACCTAACTAACCTAAGGACATCACACAACACCCAGTCATCACGAGGCAGAGAAAATCCCTGACCCCGTACAGGGGGTGTAATGCTTCAAACAGTCTGTATACGTGCCTTTCCTGAGAGGCCAGTATTAGATTGCGACTCTCCACTGGGTGTATACTGCCACCCTTGGAGCTTCATATTGACGATGAAACACAGAAATTGCATCGGGATTGAATATATTAGGCAGAATGACAACTTACGTCGAGGGGGTGTAATGCTTCAAACAATCTGTATACGTGCCTTTCCTGAGAGGCCAGTATTAGACTGCGACGCACCATTGGGAGTTTACTGTACCCTTGGAGCATCATATTGACGATGAAACACCGAAATTGCATCGGGGTGAATATAGTAGGCACAATGCCGACTTGCGTCCAGGGGGAGAAATGCATCAACCAGTCTGTATACGTGCCTTTCCTGAGAGGCCAGTATTAGATTGCGACGCACCACTGGGTGTTTACTGTAACCCTTGGAGCTTCATATTGACTATGAAACACAGAAATTGCATCGGGATTGAATATAGTAGGCACAATGCCGACTTACGTCCAGGGGGAGTAATGCTTCAAACAGTCTGTATACGTGCGTTTCCTGAGAGGCAAGTATTAGATTGCGACGCACCACTGGGTGTTTACTGTAACCCTTGGATCTTCATATTGACGATGAGACACAGAAATTACATCGGGATTGAATATAGTAGGCGCAATGACAACTTACGTCCAGGGGGAGTAATGCTTCAAACAGTCTGTATACGTGCCTTTCCTGAGAGGCCAGTGTTAGACTGCGACGCACCACTGGGTGTTTACTGTAACCCTTGGAGCTCCATATTGACGATGAAACACAGAAATTAAATCGGGATTGAATATAGTGGGCAGAATGCCAACTTACATCCAGGGGGTGTAATACTTCAAACAGTCTGTATACGTGCCGTTACTGAGAGGCCAGTATTAGATTGCGACGCACCACTGGGTGTTTACTATAACCCTTGGAGCTTCATATTGACGATGAAACACAGAAATTGCATCGGGATTGAATATAGTAGGCACAATGCCGACTTACGTCCAGGGGGAACTATGCTTCAAACATTCTGTATACGTGCCGTTACAGAGAGGCCAGTATTAGATTGCGACGCACCACTGGGTGTTTACTGTAACCCTTGGATCTTCATATTGACGATGAAACACAGAAATTGCATCAGGATTGAATATAGTAGGCACAATGCCGACTTACGTCCAGGGGAACAATGCTTCCAACAGTCTGTATATGTGCCGTTACTGAGAGGCCAGTATTAGATTGCGACGCACCACTGGGTGTTTACTGTAACCCTTGGAGCTTCATATTGACGATGAAACACAGAAATTGCATCGGGATTGAATATAGTAGGTACAATGCCGACTTACGTCCAGGGGGAGCAATGGTTCATACAGTTGTATACGTGCCTGTCCTGAGATTCCAGTATTAGAATGCGACGCACAACTGGGTGTTTACTGTAACCCATGCAGCTTCATATTGACGATGAAACACAGAAATTGCACCGGGATTGAATATAGTAGGCACAATGAATACATACGTCCTGGGGGAGTAATGCTTCAAACAGTCTGTATACGTGCCTTTCCTGAGAGGCCAGTATTAGTTTGCGACGCACCGTTGGGTGTTTACTGTAACCCTTGGAGCTTCATATTGACGATGAAAAACATAAAATTCATTGGGATTGAATATAGTAGGCACAATGCTGACTTATGTCCAGGGGGAGCAATGCTTCAAACAGTCTGTATACGTGCCTTACCTGAGAGGCCAGTGTTAGACTGCGACGCACCACTGGGTGTTTACTGTACCCTTGGAGCTTCATATTGACGATGAAACACAGAAATTGCATCGGGATTGAATATAGTAGGCACAATGCCGACATACGTTCAGGGGAGCAATGCTTCAAAGAGTCTTTATAAGTGCCGTTACAGAGAGGTCAGTATTAGATTGCGATGCACCACTGGGTGTTTACTATAACCCTTGGAGCTTCATATTAAAGATTAAACACAGTAATTGCATCGGGATTGAATATAGTAGGCACAATGCCGACTTACGTCCAGGGGGAACTATGCTTCAAACAGTCTGTATACGTGCCGTTATAGAGAGGCCAGTATTAGATTGCGACGCACCACTGGGTGTTTACTGTAACCCTTGGAGCTTCATATTGACGATGAAACACAGAAGTTGCATCGGGATTGAATATAGTAGGCACAATTCCGACTTACGTCCAGGGGGAGTAATGCTTCAAACAGTCTGTATATGTGCCGTTACTGAGAGGCCAGTACTAGATTGCGACGCACCACTGAGTGTTTACTGTAACCCTTGGAGCTTCATATTGACGATGAAACACAGAAATTGCATCGGGATTGAATATAGTAGGCAGAATGCCGACTTACGTCCAGGGGGAGCAATGCTTCATACAGTTGTATACGTGCCTGTCCTGAGATTCCAGTGTTAGAATGCGACGCACCACTGGGTGTTTACTGTCATCCTTGGAACTTCATATTGACGATGAAACACAGATATTTCATTGGGATTGAATATAGTAGGCACAATGCCGACTTACGTCCAGGGGGAGTAATGCTTCAAACAGTCTGTATACGTGCCTTTCCTGAGGGGCCAGTATTAGATTGCGACGCTCCACTGGGTGTATACTGCCACCCTTGGAGCTTCATATTGACGATGAAACACAGAAATTGCATCGGGATTGATATATAGTAGGCACAATGCCGACTTACGTCCAGGGGGGGCAATGCTTCAAACAGTCTGTATACGTGCCTTTCCTGAGAGGCCAGTGTTAGACTGCGACGCACCGCTGGGTGTTTACTGTACCCTTGGGGCTTCAAAATGACGATGAAACACAGAAATTGCATCGGGATTGAATATAATAGGCACAACGCCGACTTACGTTCAGGGGAGCAATGCTTCAAGGAGACTTTATACGTGCCGTTACAAAGAGGCCAGTATTAGATTGCGACGCACCACTGGGTGTTTACTGTAACCCTTGGAGCTTTTTATTGACGATGAAACACAGAAATTGCATCGGGATTGTATATAGTAGGCACAATGCCGACTTCCGTCCAGGGGGAGCAATGCTTCAAAATGTCTGTGTACGTGCCTTTCCTGAGAGGCCAGTTTTAGATTGTGACGCACCACTGGGTTTTTACTGTAACCCTTGGAGCTTCATATTGACGATGAAACACAGAAATTGCATCGGAATTGAATATACTAGGCACAATGCCGACTTACATTCAGGGTGAGCAATTCTTCAAACAGTCTGTATACGTGCCTTTCCTGAGAGGCCAGAATTAAATTGCGACGCACCACTGGGTGTTTACTGTAACCCTTGGAGCTTCATATTGACTATGAAACACAGAAATTGCATCGGGATAGAATATAGTAGGCACAATGCCGACTTACGTCCAGGGGGAGTAATGCTTCAAACTGTCTGTATACGTGCGTTTCCTGAGAGGCCAGTATTAGATTGCGACGCACCACTGGGTGTTTACTGTAACCCTTGGATCTTCATATTGACGATGAAACACAGACATTACATCGGGATTGAATATAGTAGGCGCAATGCCAACTTACGTCCAGGGGGAGTAATGCTTCTAACAGTCTGTATACGTGCCTTTCCTGAGAGGCCAGTAATAGATTGCGATGCACCACTGGGTGTATACTGCAACCCTTGGAGCTTCATATTGACGATGAAACACAGAAATTGCATCGGGATTGATATATAGTAGGCACAATGCCGACTTACGTCCAGGGGGGGCAATGCTTCAAACAGTCTGTATACGTGCCGTTATAGAGAGGCCAGTATTAGATTGCGACGCACCACTGGGTGTTTACTGTAACCCTTAGGGCTTCATATTGACGATGAAAAACAGAAATTGCATCGGGATTGAATATAGTAGGCACAATGCCGACTTACGTCCAGGGGGAGCAATGCTTCAAACAGTCTGTATACGTGCCGTTACTGAGAGGCCAGTATTAGATTGCGACGCACCACTGGGTGTATACTGTAACCACTGGAGCATCATATTGACGATGAAACACAGAAATTGCATCGGGATTAAATATAGTAGGCACAATGCAGACTTACGTCCTGGGGGAGCAATGCTTCAAACAGTCTGTATACGTGCCTTTCCTGAGAGGCCAGTATAAGATTGCGACGCACCACTGGGTGTTTACTGTAACCCTTGGAGCTCCATATTGACGATGAAACACAGAAATATCATCGGGATTGAATATAGTAGGCAGAATGCCAACTTACGTCCAGGGGGTGTAATGCTTCAAACAGTCTGTATACGTGCCGTTACTGAGATGCCAGTATTAGAATGCGACGCACCACTGGGTGTTTACTGTAACCCTTGGAGCATCATATTGACGATGAAACACAGAAATTGCATCGGGATTCAATTTAGTAGGCACAATGCCGACTTACGTCCAGAGGGAGCAATGCTTCAAACAGTCTGTATACGTGCCTTTCCTGAGACGCCAGTATTAGATTGCGACGCACCACTGGCTGTTTACTGTAACCCTTGGAGCTTCATATTGACGATGAAACACAGAAATAGCATCGGGATTGAATAGAGTAGGCACAATGCCGATTTATGTCCAGGGGGAGCAATGCTTCAAACAGTCTGTATACGTGCCTTTCCTGAGAGGCCAGTGTTAGACTGCGACGCACCACTGGGTGTTTACTGTACCCTTGGAGCTTCATATTGACGATGAAACACAGAAATTGCATCGGAATTGAATATAGTAGGCACAACGCCGACTTACGTTCAGGGGAGCAATGCTTTAAAGAGACTTTAAACGTGCCGTTACAAAGAGGCCAGTATCAGATTGCGACGCACCACTGGGTGTTTACTGTAACCCTTGGAGCATCATATTGACGATGAAACACAGAAATTGCATCGGGATTGTATATAGTAGGCACAATGCCGACTTCCGTCCAGGGGGAGCAATGCTTCAAAAAGTCTGTGTACGTGCCTTGCCTGAGAGGCCAGTTTTAGATTGTGACGCACCACTGGGTTTTTACTGTAACCCTTGGAGCTTCATATTGACGATGAAACACAGAAATTGCATCGGGATTGAATATAGTAGGCACAATGCCGACTTATGTCCAGGGGGAGCAATGCTTCAAACAGTCTGTATACGTGCCTTTCCTGAGACGCCAGTATTAGATTGCGACGCACCACTGGCTGTTTACTGTAACCCTTGGAGCTTCATATTGACGATGAAACACAGAAATTGCATCGGGATTGAATATAGTAGGCACAATGCCGACTTATGTCCAGGGGGAGCAATGCTTCAAACAGTCTGTATACGTGCCTTTCCTGAGAGGCCAGTGTTAGACTGCGACGCACCACTGGGTGTTTACTGTACCCTTGGAGCTTCATATTGACGATGAAACACAGAAATTGCATCGGGATTGAATATAGTAGGCACAATGCCGACTTACGTCCAGTGGGGGCAATGCTTCATACAGTTGTATACGTGCCTGTCCTGAGATTCCAGTGTTAGAATGCGACGCACCACTGGGTGTTTACTGTAATCCTTGGAGCTTCATATTGACGATGAAACACAGAAATTTCATTGGGATTGAATATAGTAGGCACAATGCCGACTTACGTCCAGGGGGAGTAATGCTTCAAACAGTCTGTATACGTGCCTTTCCTGAGAGGCCAGTATTAGATTGCGACGCTCCACTGGGTGTATACTGCCACCCTTGGAGCTTCATATTGACGATGAAACACAGAAATTGCATCGGGATTGATATATAGTAGGTACAATGCCGACTTACGTCCAGGGGGGGCAATGCTTCAAACAGTCTGTATACGTGCCTTTCCTGAGAGGCCAGTGTTAGACTGCGACGCACCACTGGGTGTTTACTGTACCCTTGGAGCTTCAAATTGACGATGAAACACAGATATTGCATCGGGATTGAATATAGTAGGCACAATGCCGACATACGTCCAGGGGGAGTAATGCTTCAAACAGTCTGTATTTGTGCCGTTACTGAGTGGCCAGTATTAGATTGCGACGCACCACTGAGTGTTTACTGTAACCCTTGGAGCTTCATATTGACGATGAAACGTATAAATTGCATCGGGATTGAAAATAGTAGGCACAATGCCGACTTACGTCCAGGGGGAGTAATGCTTCAAACAGTCTGTGTACGTGCCTTCCCTGAGAGGCCAGTATTAGATTGCGACGCACCACTGGGTGTTTACTGTAACCCTTGGATCTTTATATTGACGATGAAACAGAGAAATTGCATCGGGATTGAATATAGTAGGCGCAATGCCAACTTACGTCCAGGGGAGGAATTCCTCAAACAGTCTGTATACGTGCCTTTCCTGGGAGGCCAGTATTAGATTGCGACGCACCACTGGGTGTATACTGCCACCCTTGGAGCATCATATTGACGATGAAACACAGAAATTGCATCGGGATTGATACATAGTAGGCAGAATGCCGACTTACGTCCAGGGCGGGCAATGCTTCAAACAGTCTGTATACATGCCTTTCCTGAGAGGCCAGTGTTAGACTGCGACGCACCACTGGGTGTTTACTGTACCCTTGGAGCTTCATATTGACGATGAAACACAGAAATTGCATCGGGATTGAATATAGTAGGCACAATGCCGACTTACGTTCAGGGGAGCAATGCTTCAACGAGTCTTTATACGTGCCGTTACAGAGAGGCCAGTATTAGATTGCGACGCACCACTGTGTGTTTACTGTAACCCTTGGAGCTTCATATTGACGATGAAACACAGAAATTGCATCGGGATTGAATATAGTAGGCACAATGACGACTTACGTCCAGGGGGAACTATGCTTCAAACAGTCTGAATACGTGCCGTTATAGAGAGGCCAGTATTAGATTGCGACGCACCACTGGGTGTTTACTGTAACCCTTGGGGCTTCATATTGACGATGAAACACAGAAATTGCATCGGGATTGAATATAGTAGGCACAATGCCGACTTACGTCCAGGGGGAGCAATGCTTCAAACAGTCTGTATACGTGCCGTTACTGAGAGGCCAGTATTAGATTGCGACGCACCACTGGGTGTTTACTGTAACCCTTGGAGCATCATATTGACGATGAAACACAGAAATTGCATCGGGATTGAATATAGTAGGCAGAATGCCAACTTATGTCCAGGGGGTGTAATGCTTCAAACAGTCTGTATACGTGCCGTTACTGAGAGGCCAGTATTAGAATGCGACGCACCACTGGGTGTTTACTGTAACCCTTGGAGCATCATATTGACGATGAAACACAGAAATTGCATCGGGATTGTATATAGTAGGCACAATGCCGACTTCCGTCCAGGGGGAGCAATGCTTCAAAAAGTCTGTGTACGTGCCTTGCCTGAGAGGCCAGTTTTAGATTGTGACGCACCACTGGGTTTTTACTGTAACCCTTGGAGCTTCATATTGACGATGAAACACAGAAATTGCATCGGGATTGAATATAGTAGGCACAATGCCGACTTATGTCCAGGGGGAGCAATGCTTCAAACAGTCTGTATACGTGCCTTTCCTGAGACGCCAGTATTAGATTGCGACGCACCACTGGCTGTTTACTGTAACCCTTGGAGCTTCATATTGACGATGAAACACAGAAATTGCATCGGGATTGAATATAGTAGGCACAATGCCGACTTATGTCCAGGGGGAGCAATGCTTCAAACAGTCTGTATACGTGCCTTTCCTGAGAGGCCAGTGTTAGACTGCGACGCACCACTGGGTGTTTACTGTACCCTTGGAGCTTCATATTGACGATGAAACACAGAAATTGCATCGGGATTGAATATAGTAGGCACAATGCCGACTTACGTCCAGTGGGGGCAATGCTTCATACAGTTGTATACGTGCCTGTCCTGAGATTCCAGTGTTAGAATGCGACGCACCACTGGGTGTTTACTGTAATCCTTGGAGCTTCATATTGACGATGAAACACAGAAATTTCATTGGGATTGAATATAGTAGGCACAATGCCGACTTACGTCCAGGGGGAGTAATGCTTCAAACAGTCTGTATACGTGCCTTTCCTGAGAGGCCAGTATTAGATTGCGACGCTCCACTGGGTGTATACTGCCACCCTTGGAGCTTCATATTGACGATGAAACACAGAAATTGCATCGGGATTGATATATAGTAGGTACAATGCCGACTTACGTCCAGGGGGGGCAATGCTTCAAACAGTCTGTATACGTGCCTTTCCTGAGAGGCCAGTGTTAGACTGCGACGCACCACTGGGTGTTTACTGTACCCTTGGAGCTTCAAATTGACGATGAAACACAGATATTGCATCGGGATTGAATATAGTAGGCACAATGCCGACATACGTCCAGGGGGAGTAATGCTTCAAACAGTCTGTATTTGTGCCGTTACTGAGTGGCCAGTATTAGATTGCGACGCACCACTGAGTGTTTACTGTAACCCTTGGAGCTTCATATTGACGATGAAACGTATAAATTGCATCGGGATTGAAAATAGTAGGCACAATGCCGACTTACGTCCAGGGGGAGTAATGCTTCAAACAGTCTGTGTACGTGCCTTCCCTGAGAGGCCAGTATTAGATTGCGACGCACCACTGGGTGTTTACTGTAACCCTTGGATCTTTATATTGACGATGAAACAGAGAAATTGCATCGGGATTGAATATAGTAGGCGCAATGCCAACTTACGTCCAGGGGAGGAATTCCTCAAACAGTCTGTATACGTGCCTTTCCTGGGAGGCCAGTATTAGATTGCGACGCACCACTGGGTGTATACTGCCACCCTTGGAGCATCATATTGACGATGAAACACAGAAATTGCATCGGGATTGATACATAGTAGGCAGAATGCCGACTTACGTCCAGGGCGGGCAATGCTTCAAACAGTCTGTATACATGCCTTTCCTGAGAGGCCAGTGTTAGACTGCGACGCACCACTGGGTGTTTACTGTACCCTTGGAGCTTCATATTGACGATGAAACACAGAAATTGCATCGGGATTGAATATAGTAGGCACAATGCCGACTTACGTTCAGGGGAGCAATGCTTCAACGAGTCTTTATACGTGCCGTTACAGAGAGGCCAGTATTAGATTGCGACGCACCACTGTGTGTTTACTGTAACCCTTGGAGCTTCATATTGACGATGAAACACAGAAATTGCATCGGGATTGAATATAGTAGGCACAATGACGACTTACGTCCAGGGGGAACTATGCTTCAAACAGTCTGAATACGTGCCGTTATAGAGAGGCCAGTATTAGATTGCGACGCACCACTGGGTGTTTACTGTAACCCTTGGGGCTTCATATTGACGATGAAACACAGAAATTGCATCGGGATTGAATATAGTAGGCACAATGCCGACTTACGTCCAGGGGGAGCAATGCTTCAAACAGTCTGTATACGTGCCGTTACTGAGAGGCCAGTATTAGATTGCGACGCACCACTGGGTGTTTACTGTAACCCTTGGAGCATCATATTGACGATGAAACACAGAAATTGCATCGGGATTGAATATAGTAGGCAGAATGCCAACTTATGTCCAGGGGGTGTAATGCTTCAAACAGTCTGTATACGTGCCGTTACTGAGAGGCCAGTATTAGAATGCGACGCACCACTGGGTGTTTACTGTAACCCTTGGAGCATCATATTGACGATGAAACACAGATATTGCATCGGGATTCAATTTAGTAGGCACAATGCTGACTTACGTCCAGAGGGAGCAATGCTTCAAACAGTCTGTATACGTGCCTTTCCTGAGACGCCAGTATTAGATTGCGACGCACCACTGGCTGTTTACTGTAACCCGTGGAGCTTCATATTGACGATGAAACACAGAAATTGCATCGAAATTGAATATAGTAGGCACAATGCCGACTTATGTCCAGGGGGAACAATGCTTCAAAGAGTCTTTATAAGTGCCGTTACAGAGAGGTCAGTATTAGATTGCGATGCACCACTGGGTGTTTACTATAACCCTTGGAGCTTCATATTGACGATGAAACACAGTAATTGCATCGGGATTGAATATAGTAGGCACAATGCCGACTTACGTCCAGGGGGAACAATACTTCAAACAGTCTGTATACGTGCCGTTATAGAGAGGCCAGTATTAGATTGCGACGCACCACTGGGTGTTTACTGTAACCCTTGGAGCTTCATATTGACGATGAAACACAGAAGTTGCATCGGGATTGAATATAGTAGGCACAATGCCGACTTACGTCCAGGGGGAGTAATGCTTCAAACAGTCGGTATATGTGCCGTTACTGAGAGGCCAGTACAAGATTGCGACGCACCACTGGGTGTTTACTGTAACCCTTGGAGCTTCATATTGACGATGAAACACAGAAATTGCATCGGGATTGAAATTAGTAGGCACAATGCCGACTTACGTCCAGGGGGGCCAATGCTTCATACAGTTGTATACGTGCCTGTCCTGAGATTCCAGTGTTAGAATGCGACGCACCACTGGGTGTTTACTGTAATCCTTGGAGCTTCATATTGACGATGAAACACAGAAATTTCATTGGGATTGAATATAGTAGGCACAATGCCGACTTACGTCCAGGGGGAGTAATGCTTCAAACAGTCTGTATACGTGCTTTTCCTGAGAGGCCAGTATTAGATTGCGACGCTCCACTTGGTGTATACTGCCACCCTTGGAGCTTCACATTGACGATGAAACACAGAAATTGCATTGGGATTGATATATAGTAGGCACAATGAGGACTTACGTTCAGTGGGGGCAATGCTTCAAACAGTCTGTATACGTGCCGTTAGTGAGAGGCCAGTGTTAGACTGCGACGCACCAATGGGTGTTTACTGTACCCTCGGAGCTTCATATTGACGATGAAACAAAGAAATTGCATCGGGATTGAATATAGTAGGCACAATGCCGACTTACGTTCACTGGAGCAATGCTTCAAAGAGTCTTTATACGTGCCGTTACAGAGAGGACAGTATTAGATTGCGACGCACCACTGGGTGTTTACTGTAACCCTTAGAGCTTCATATTGACGATGAAACACAGAAATTGCATCGGTATTGTATAAAGTAGGCAAAATGCCGACTTTCGTCCAGGGGGAGCAATGCTTCAAAAAGTCTGTGTACGTGCCTTTGCTGAGAGGTCAGTTTTAGATTGTGACGCACCACTGGGTATTTACTGTAACCCTTGGAGCTTCATATTGACGATGAAACACAGAAATTGCGTCGGATTGAATATAGCAGGCGCATTGCCAACTTACGTCCATGGGGAGGAATGCTTCAAACAGTCTGTATACGTGCCCTTCCTGAGAGGCCAGTATTAGATTGCGACGCACCACTGGGTGTATACTGCCACCCTTGGAGCTTCGTATTGACGATGAAACACAGAAATTGCATCGGGATTGATACGTAGAAGGCAGAATGCCGACTTACGTCCAGGGCGGGCAATGCTTCAAACAGTCTGTATACATGCCTTTCCTGAGAGGCCAGTGTTAGACTGCGACGCACCACTGGGTGTTTACTGTACCCTTGGAGCTTCATATTGACGATGAAACACAGAAATTGCATCGGGATTGAATATAGTAGGCACAATGCCGACTTACGTTCAGGGGAGCAATGCTTCAAAGAGTCTTTATACGTGCCGTTACAGAGAGGCCAGTATTAGATTGCGACGCACCACTGTGTGTTTACTGTAACCCTTGGAGCTTCATATTGACGATGAAACACAGAAATTGCTTCGGGATTGAATATAGTAGGCACAATGCCGACTTACGTCCAGGGGGAACTATGCTTCAAACAGTCTGAATACGTGCCGTTATAGAGAGGCCAGTATTAGATTGCGACGGACCACTGGGTGTTTACTGTAACCCTTGGGGCTTCATATTGACGATGAAACACAGAAATTGCATCGGGATTGAATATAGTAGGCACAATGCCGACTTACGTCCAGGGGGAGCAATGCTTCAAACAGTCTGTATACGTGCCGTTACTGAGAGGCCAGTATTAGATTGCGACGCACCACTGGGTGTATACTGTTACCACTGGAGCATCATATTGACGATGAAACACAGAATTTGCATCGGGATTAAATATAGTAGGCACAATGCCGACTTACGTCCTGGGGGAGCAATGCTTCAAACAGTCTGTATATGTGCCTTTCCTGAGAGGCCAGTATTAGATTGCGACGCACCACTGGGTGTTTACTGTAACCCTTGGAGCTCCATATTGACGATGAAACACAGAAATTGCATCGGGATTGAATATAGTAGGCAGAATGCCAACTTACGTCCAGGGGGTGTAATGCTTCAAACAGTCTGTATACGTGCCGTTACCGAGAGGCCAGTATTAGAATGCGACGCACCACTGGGTGTTTACTGTAACCCTTGGAGCATCATATTGACGATGAAACACAGATATTGCATCGGGATTCAATTTAGTAGGCACAATGCTGACTTACGTCCAGAGGGAGCAATGCTTCAAACAGTCTGTATACGTGCCTTTCCTGAGACGCCAGTATTAGATTGCGACGCACCACTGGCTGTTTACTGTAACCCTTGGAGCTTCATATTGACGATGAAACACAGAAATTGCATCGGGATTGAATATAGTAGGCACAATGCCGACTTATGTCCAGGGGGAACAATGCTTCAAAGAGTCTTTATAAGTGCCGTTACAGAGAGGTCAGTATTAGATTGCGATGCACCACTGGGTGTTTACTATAACCCTTGGAGCTTCATATTGACGATGAAACACAGTAATTGCATCGGGATTGAATATAGTGGGCACAATGCCGACTTACGTCCAGGGGGAACAATGCTTCAAACAGTCTGTATACGTGCCGTTATAGAGAGGCCAGTATTAGATTGCGACGCACCACTGGGTGTTTACTGTAACCCTTGGAGCTTCATATTGACGATGAAACACCGAAGTTGCATCGGGATTGAATATAGTAGGCACAATGCCGACTTACGTCCAGGGGGAGTAATTCTTCAAACAGTCGGTATATGTGACGTTACTGAGAGGCCAGTACTAGATTGCGACGCACCACTGGGTGTTTACTGTAACCCTTGGAGCTTCATATTGACGATGAAACACAGAAATTGCATCGGGATTGAATATAGTAGGCACAATGCCGTCTTACGTCCAGGGGGGCCAATGCTTCATACAGTTGTATACGTGCCTGTCCTGAGATTCCAGTGTTAGAATGCGACGCACCACTGGGTGTTTACTGTAATCCTTGGAGCTTCATATTGACGATGAAATACAGAAATTTCATTGGGATTGAATATAGTAGGCACAATGCCGACTTACGTCCAGTGGGAGTAATGCTTCAAACAGTCTGTATACGTGCCTTTCCTGAGAGGCCAGTATTAGATTGCGACGCTCCACTGGGTGTATACTGCCACCCTTGGAGCTTCACATTGACGATGAAACACAGAAATTAAATCGGGATTGATATATAGTAGGCACAATGCCGACTTACGTCCAGGGGGGGCAATGCTTCAAACAGTCTGTATACGTGCCTTTCCTGAGAGGAAAGTGTTAGACTGCGACGCACCACTGGGTGTTTACTGTACCCTTGGAGCTTCAAAATGACGATGAAACACAGAAATTGCATCGGGATTGAATTTAGTAGGCACAACGCCGACTTACGTTCAGGGGAGCAATGCTTCAAAGAGACTTTATACGTGCCGTTACAAAGAGGCCAGTATTAGATTGCGACGCACCACTGGGTGTTTACTGTAACCCTTGGAGCTTCATATTGACGATGAAACACAGAAATTGCATCGGAATGGAATATAGCAGGCGCATTGCCAACTTACGTCCATGGGGAGGAATGGTTCAAACAGTCTGTATACGTGCCTTTCCTGAGAGGAAAGTGTTAGACTGCGACGCACCAATGGGTGTTTACTGTACCCTTGGAGCTTCATATTGACGATGAAACACACAAATTGCATCGGGATTGAATATAGTAGGCACAATGCCGACTTACGTTCACTGGAGCAATGCTTCAAAGAGTCTTTATACGTGCCGTTACAGAGAGGACAGTATTAGATTGCGACGCACCACTGGGTGTTTACTGTAACCCTTGGAGCTTCATATTGACGATGAAACACAGAAATTGCATCGGGATTGGATATAGTAGGCACAATGCCGACATACGTCCAGGAGGAGCAATGCTTCAAACAGTCTGTATACGTGCCGTTACTGAGAGGCCAGTATTAGATTGCGATGCACCACTGGGTGTATACTATAACCACTGGAGCATCATATTGACGATGAAACACAGAAATTGGATCGGGATTAAATATAGTAGGCACAATGCCGACTTACGTCCTGGGGGTGCAATGCTTCAAACAGTCTGTATACGTGCCTTTCCTGAGAGGCCAGTGTTAGACTGCGACGCACCACTGGGTGTTTACTGTACCCTTGGAGCTTCATATTGACGATGAAACACAGAAATTGCATCGGGATTGTATATAGTACGCACAATGCCGACTTACGTTCAGGGGAGCAATGCTTCAAAGAGTCTTTATACGTGCCGTTACAGAGAGGTCAGTATTAGATTGCGACGCACCACTGGGTGTTTACTATAACCCTTGGAGCTTCATATTGACGATGAAACACAGAAATTGCATCGGGATTGAATATAGTAGGCACAATGCCGACTTACGTCCAAGGGGAACTATGCTTCAAACAGTCTGTATACGTGCCGTTATAGAGAGGCCAGTATTAGATTGCGACGCACCACTGGGTGTTTACTGTAACCCTTGGAGCTTCATATTGACGATGAAACACAGTAATTGCATCAGGATTGAATATAGTAAGCACAATGCCGACTTACGTCCAGGGGGAGTAATGCTTCAAACAGTCTGTATATGTGCCGTTACTGAGAGGCCAGTATTAGATTGCGACGCACCACTGGGCATTTACTGTAACCCTTGGCGCTTCATATTGACGATGAAACACAGAAATTGCATCGGGATTAAGTATAGTAGGCACAATGCCGACTTACGTCCAGGGGGAGCAATGCTTCATTCAGTTGTATACGTGCCTGTCCTGACATTCCAGTATTAGAATGCGACGCACAACTGGGTGTTTACTGTAACCCATGGAGCTTCATATTGACGATGAAACACAGAAATTGCACCGGGATTGAATATAGTAGGCACAATGCCGACTTACGTCCAGAGGAGTAATGCTTCAAACAGTCTGTATACATGCCTTTCCTGAGAGGCCAGTGTTAGATTGCGACGCACCACTGGGTGTTTACTGTATCCCTTGGAGCTTCATATTGACGATAAAAGACAGAAATTTCATTGGGATTGAATATAGTAGGCACAATGCCGATTTACGTCCAGGGGGAGTAATGCTTCAAACAGCCTGTATACGTGCCTTTCCGGAGAGGCCAGTATTAGATTGCGACGCTCCACTGGGTGTATACTGCCACCCTTGGGGCTTCATATTGTCGATGAAACACAGAAATTGCATCGGGATTGAATATAGTGGGCACAATGCCGACTTACGTTCAGGGGAGCAATGCTTCAAAGACTCTTTATACGTGCCGTTACAGAGAGGCCAGTATTAGATTGCGACGCACCACTGGGTGTTTACTGTAACCCTTGGAGCTTCATATTGACGATGAAACACAGAAATTGCATCGGGATTGTATATAGTAGGCACAATGCCGACTTACGTCCAGGGAGAGCAATGCTTCAAAGAGTCTGTGTACGTGCCTTTCCTGAGAGGCCAGTTTTAGATTGCGACTCACCACTGGGTGTTTACTGTAACCCTTGGAGCTTCATATTGACGACGAAACACAAAAATTGCATCGGAATTGAATATAGTAGGCACAATGCCGACTTACGTTCAGGGGGAGCAATTCTTCAAACAGTCTGTATACGTGACTTTCCTGAGAGGCCAGTATTAGATTGCGACGCACCACTGGGTGTATACTGCCACCCTTGGAGCTTCATATTGACGATGAAACACAGAAATTGCATCGGGATTGATATATAGTAGGCAGAATGCCGACTTACGTCCAGGGCGGGCAATGCTTCAAACAGTCTGTATACATGCCTTTCCTGAGAGGCCAGTGTTAGACTGCGTCGCACCACTGGGTGTTTACTGTACCCTTGAGCTTCATATTGACGATGAAACACAGAAATTGCATCGGGATGTAATATAGTAGGCACAATGCCGACTTACGTTCAGGGGAGCAATGCTTCAAAGAGTCTTTATACATGCCGTTTCAGAGAGGCCAGTATTAGATTTCGACGCACCTCTTTGTGTTTACTGTAACCCTTGGAGCTTCATATTGACTATGAAACACAGAAATTGCATCGGGATTGAATATAGTAGGCACAATGCCGACTTACGTCCAGGGGGAAGTATGCTTCAAACAGTCTGTATACGTGCCGTTATAGAGAGGCCAGTATTAGATTGCGACGCACCACTGGGTGTTTACTGTAACCCTTGGAGCTTCATATTGACGATGAAACACAGAAGTTGCATCGGGATTGAATATAGTAGGCACAATGCCGACTTACGTCCAGGGGGAGTAATGCTTCAAACAGTCTGTATATGTGCCGTTACTGAGAGGCCAGTACTAGATTGCGACGCACCACTGGGTGTTTACTGTACCCTTGGAGCTTCATATTGACGATGAAACACAGAAATTGCATCGGGATAGAATATAGTAGGCACAATGCCGACTTACGTCCAGGAGGAGCAATGCTTCATACAGTTGTATACGTGCCTGTCCTGAGATTCCAGTGTTAGAATGCGACGCACCACTGGGTGTTTACTGTAACCCTTGGAGCTTCATATTGGCGATGAAACACAGAAATTTCATTGGGATTGAATATAGTAGGCACAATGCCGACTTACGTCCAGGGGGAGTAATGCTTCAAACAGTCTGTATACGTGCCTTTCCTGAGAGGCCAGTATTAGATTGCGACGCTCCACTGGGTGTATACTGCCACCCTTGGAGCTTCATATTGACGATGAAACACATAAATTGCATCGGGATTGATATATAGTAGGCACAATGCCGACTTACGTCCAGGGGGGGCAATGCTTCAAACAGTCTGTATACATGCCTTTCCTGAGAGGCTAGTGTTAGACTGCGACGCACCACTGGGTGTTTACTGTACCCTTGGAGCTTGAAATTGACGATGAAACACAGAAATTGCATCGGGATTGAATATAGTAGGCACAACGCCGACTTACGTCCAGGGGGAGCAATGCTTCAAACAGTCTGTATACGTGCCGTTACTGAGAGGCCAGTATTAGATTGCGACGCACCACTGGGTGTATACTGTAACCACTGGAGCATCATATTGACGATGAAACACAGTAATTGCATCGGGATTAAATATAGTAGGCACAATGCCGACTTACGTCCTGGGGGAGCAATGCTTCAAACAGTCTGTATACGTGCCTTTCCTGAGAGGCCAGTATTAGATTGTGATGCACCACTGGGTGTTTACTGTAACCCTTGGAGCTCCATATTGACGATGAAACACAGAAATTGCATCGGGATTGAATATAGTAGGCACAATGCCAACTTACGTCCACGGGGTGTAATGCTTCAAACAGTCTGTATACGTGCCGTTACTGAGAGGCCAGTATTAGAATGCGACGCACCACTGGGTGTTTACTGTAACCCTTGGAGCATCATATTGACGATGAAACACAGATATTGCATCGGGATTCAATTTAGTAGGCACAATGCCGACTTACGTCCAGAGGGAGCAATGCTTCAAACAGTCTGTATACGTGCCTTTCCTTAGACGCCAGTATTAGATTGCGACGCACCACTGGCTGTTTACTGTAACCCTTGGAGCTTCATATTGACGATGAAACACAGAAATTGCATCGGGATTGAATATAGTAGGCACAATGCCGACTTATGTCCAGGGGGAGCAATGCTTCAAACAGCCTGTATACGTGCCTTTCCTGAGAGGCCAGTATTAGATTGCGACGCACCACTGGGTGTATACTGCCACCCTTGGAGCTTCATATTGACGATGAAACACAGAAATTGCATTTGGATTGATATATAGTAGGCACAATGCCGACTTACGTCCAGGGGGAGCAATGCTTCAAACAGTCTGTATACGTGCCGTTACTGAGAGGCCAGTATTAGATTGCGACGCACCACTGGGTGAATACTGTAACCACTGGAGCATCATATTGACGATGAAACACAGAAATTGAATCGGGATGAAATATAGTAGGCACAATGCCGACTTACGTCCTGGGGGAGCAATGCTTCAAACAGTCTGTATACGTGCCTTTCCTGAGAGGCCAGTATTAGATTGCGACGCACCACTGGGTGTTTACTGTAACCCTTGGAGGTTCATATTGACGAATGAAACATAGAAATTGCATCGGGATTGAATATAGTAGGCACAATGCCGACTTTCGTTAAGGGGGAGCAATGCTTCAAACAGTCTGTATACGTGCCTTTCCTGAGAGGCCAGTGTTAGACTGCGACGCACCACTGGGTGTTTCCTGTACCCTTGGAGCTTCATATTGACGATGAAACACAGAAATTGCATCGGGATTGTATATAGTAGGCACAATGCCGACTTACGTTCAAGGGAGCAATGCTTCAAAGAGTCTTTATACGTGCCGTTACAGAGAGGTCAGTATTAGATTGCGACGCACCACTAGGTGTTTACTATAACCCTTGGAGCTTCATATTGACGATGAAACACAGAAATTGCATCGCGATTGAATATAGTAGGCACAATGCCGACTTACGCCCAGGGGGAACTATGCTTCAAACAGTCTGTATACGTGCCGTTATAGAGAGGCCAGTATTAGATTGCGACGCACCACTGGGTGTTTACTGTAACCCTTGGAGCTTCATATTGACGATGAAACACAGAAATTGCATTAGGATTGAATATAGTAAGCACAATGCCGACTTACGTCCCGGAGGAGTAATGCTTCAAACAATCTGTTTATGTGCCGTTACTGAGAGGCCAGTATTAGATTGCGACGCACCACTGGGTGTTTACTGTAACCCTTGGCGCTTCATATTGACGATGAAACACAGATATTGCATCGGGATTAAATATAGTAGTCACAATGCCGACTTACGTCCAGGGGGGGCAATGCTTCAAACAGTCTGTATATGTGCCTTTCCTGAGAGGCCAGTGTTAGACTGCGACGCACCACTGGGTGTTTACTGTACCCTTGGAGCTTCAAATTGACGATGAAACACAGAAATTGCATCGGGATTGAATATAGTAGGCACAATGCCGACTTACGTTCAGGGGAGCAATGCCTCAAAGACTCTTTATACGTGCCGTTACAGAGAGGCCTGTATTAGATTGCGACGCACCACTGGGTGTTTACTGTAACCCTTGGAGCTTCATATTGACGATGAAACACAGAAATGGCATCGGGATTGTATATAGTAGGCACAATGCCGACTTACGTCCAGGGAGAGCTATGCTTCAAAGAGTCTGTGTACGTGCCTTTCTTGAGAGGCCAGTATTAGATTGCGACGCACCACTGGGTGTATACTGCCACCCTTGGAGTTTCATATTGACGATGAAACACAGAAATTGCATCAGGATTGATATATAGTAGGCAGAATGCCGACTTACGTCCAGGGCGGGCAATGCTTCAAACAGTCTGTATACATGCCTTTCCTGAGAGGCCAGTGTTAGACTGCGACGCACCACTGGGTGTTTACTGTACCCTTGGAGCTTCATATTGACGATGAAACACAGAAATTGCATCCGGATTGAATATAGTAGGCACAATACCGACTTACGTACAGGGGAGCAATGCTTCAAAGGGTCTTTATACGTGCCGTCACAGACAGGTCAGTATTAGATTGCGATGCACCACAGGGTGTTTACTATAACCCTTGGAGCTTCATATTGACGATGAAACACAGAAATTGCATCGGGATTGAATATAGTAGGAACAATGCCGACTTACTTCCAGGGGGAACTATGCTTCAAACAGTCTGTATACGTGCCGTTATAGAGAGGCCAGTATTAGATTGCGACGCACCACTGGGTGTTTACTGTAACCCTTGGAGCTTCATATTGACGATGAAACACAGAAGTTGCATCGGGATTGAATATAGTAGGCACAATGCCGACTTACGTCCAGCGGGAGTAATGCTTCAAACAGTCTGTATATGTGCCGTTACTGAGAGGCCAGTACTAGATTCCGACGCACCACTGGGTGTTTACTGTAACCCTTGGAGCTTTATATTGACGATGAAACACAGATATTGCATCGGGATTGAATATAGTAGGCAGAATGCTGACTTACGTCCAGGGGGAGCAATGCTTCATACAGTTGTATACGTGCCTGTCCTGAGATTCCAGTGCTAGAATGCGACGCACCACTGGGTGTTTACTGCAAATCTTGGAGCTTCATATTGACGATGAAACACAGAAATTTCATTGGGACTGAATATAGTAGACACAATGCCGATTTACGTCCAGGGGGAGTAATGCTTCAAACAGTCTGTATACCTGCCTTTCCTGAGTGGCCAGTATTAGATTGCGACGCTCCACTGGGTGTATACTGCCACCCTTGGAGCTTCATATTGACGATGAAACACAGAAATTGCATCGGGATTGTATATAGTAGGCCCAATGCCGACTTACGTCGAGGGGGAGCAATGCTTCAAAGAGTCTGTGTACGTGCCTTTCCTGAGAGGACAGTTTTAGATTGCGACTCACCACTGGGTGTTTACTGTAACCCTTGGAGCTTCATATTGACTATGAAACACAGAAATTGCAACGGTATTGAATATAGTAGGCACAATGCCGACTTACGTCCAGGGGGAGTAATGCTTCAAACAGTCTGTATACGTGCCTTTCCTGAGAGGCCAGTATTAGATTGCGACGCACCACTGGGTGTTTACTGTAACCCTTGGAGCTTCATATTGACGATGAAACACAGAAATGGCATCGGGATTGTATATAGTAGGCACAATGCCGACTTACGTCCAGGGAGAGCTATGCTTCAAAGAGTCTGTGTACGTGCCTTTCTTGAGAGGCCAGTATTAGATTGCGACGCACCACTGGGTGTATACTGCCACCCTTGGAGCTTCATATTGACGATGAAACACAGAAATTGCATCAGGATTGATATATAGTAGGCAGAATGCCGACTTACGTCCAGGGCGGGCAATGCTTCAAACAGTCTGTATACATGAATTTCCTGAGAGGCCAGTGTTAGACTGCGACGCACCACTGGGTGTTTACTGTACCCTTGGAGCTTCATATTGACGATGAAACACAGAAATTGCATCCGGATTGAATATAGTAGGCACAATACCGACTTACGTACAGGGGAGCAATGCTTCAAAGGGTCTTTATACGTGCCGTCACAGACAGGTCAGTATTAGATTGCGATGCACCACAGGGTGTTTACTATAACCCTTGGAGCTTCATATTGACGATGAAACACAGAAATTGCATCGGGATTGAATATAGTAGGAACAATGCCGACTTACTTCCAGGGGGAACTATGCTTCAAACAGTCTGTATACGTGCCGTTATAGAGAGGCCAGTATTAGATTGCGACGCACCACTGGGTGTTTACTGTAACCCTTGGAGCTTCATATTGACGATGAAACACAGAAGTTGCATCGGGATTGAATATAGTAGGCACAATGCCGACTTACGTCCAGGGGGAGTAATGCTTCAAACAGTCTGTGTATGTGCCGTTACTGAGAGGCCGGTACTAGATTCCGACGCACCACTGGGTGTTTACTGTAACCCTTGGAGCTTCATATTGACGATGAAACACAGATATTGCATCGGGATTGAATATAGTAGGCAGAATGCTGACTTACGTCCAGGGGGAGCAATGCTTCATACAGTTGTATACGTGCCTGTCCTGAGATTCCAGTGCTAGAATGCGACGCACCACTGGGTGTTTACTGCAAATCTTGGAGCTTCATATTGACGATGAAACACAGAAATTTCATTGGGACTGAATATAGTAGACACAATGCCGATTTACGTCCAGGGGGAGTAATGCTTCAAACAGTCTGTATACCTGCCTTTCCTGAGTGGCCAGTATTAGATTGCGACGCTCCACTGGGTGTATACTGCCACCCTTGGAGCTTCATATTGACGATGAAACACAGAAATTGCATCGGGATTGTATATAGTAGGCCCAATGCCGACTTACGTCGAGGGGGAGCAATGCTTCAAAGAGTCTGTGTACGTGCCTTTCCTGAGAGGACAGTTTTAGATTGCGACTCACCACTGGGTGTTTACTGTAACCCTTGGAGCTTCATATTGACTATGAAACACAGAAATTGCATCGGGATTGAATGTAGTAGGCACAATGCCGACTTACGTCCTGGGGGGACTATGCTTCAAACAGTCTGTATACGTGCCGTTATAGAGAGGCCAGTATTAGATTGCGACGCACCACTGGGTGTTTACTGTAACCCTTGGAGCTTCATTTTGACGATGCAACGCAGAAATTGCATCGGGATTGAATATAGTAGGCACAATGCCGACATACGTCCTGGGGGAACTATGCTTCAAACAGTCTGTATACGTGCCGTTATAGAGAGGCCAGTATTAGATTGCGACGCACCACTGGGTGTTTATTGTAACCACTGGAGCATCATATTGACGATGAAACACAGAAATTGCATCGGGAATTAATATAGTAGGCACAATGCCGACTTAACGTCCAGGGGGAGCAATGCCTCAAACAGTCTGTATACATGCCTTTCCTGAGAGGCCAGTATTAGATTGCGACGCACCTCTGGGTGTTTACTGTAACCCTTGGTGCTTCATATTGACGATGAAACACAGAAATTGCATCGGGATTGAATATAGTAGGCACAATGCCGACTTACGTCCAGGGGGAGCAATGCTTCAAACAGTCTGTATACGTGGCGTTACTGAGAGGCCAGTATTAGATTGCGACGCACCACTGGGTGTATACTGTAACCACTGGAGCATCATATTGACGACGTAACACAGAAATTGCATCGGGATTAATTATAGTAGGCACAATGCCGACTTAAGTCATGGGGGAGCAATGCTTCAAACAGTCTGTATACGTGCCTTTCCTGAGAGGCCAGTATTAGATTGCGACGCACCACTGTGTTTACTGTTACCCTTGGAGCTCCATTTTGACGATGAAACACAGAAATTGCATCGGGATTGAATATAGTAGGCAGAATGCCAACTTACGTCCAGGGGGTGTAATGCTTCAAACAGTCTGTATACGTGCCGTTACTGAGAGGCCAGTATTAGAATGCGACGCACCGCTGGGTGTTTACTGTAACCCTTGGAGCATCATATTGACGATGAAACACAGAAATTGCATCGGGATTGAATTTAGTAGGCACAATGCCGACTTACGTCCAGGGGGAGCAATGCTTCAAACATTCTGTATACGTGCCTTTCCTGAGAGGCCAGTATTAGATTGCGACGCACCACTGGGTGTTTACTGCAACCCTTGGAGCTTCATATTGACGATGAAACACAGAAATTGCATCGGGATTGAATATAGTAGGCACAATGCCGACTTACGTTCAGGGGAGCGATGCTTCAAAGAGTCTCTATACGTGCCGTTACAGAGAGGTCAGTATTAGATTGCGATGCACCACTGGGTGTTTACTATAACCCTTGGAGCTTCATATTGACGATGAAACACATAAATTGCATCGGGATTGAATATAGTAGGCACAATGCCGACTTACGTCCAGGGGGAACTATGCTTCAAACAGTCTGTATACGTGCCGTTATAGAGAGGCCAGTATTAGATTGCGACGCACCACTGGGTGTTTACTGTAACCCTTGGAGCTTCATTTTGACGATGAAACACAGAAGTTGCATTGGGATTGAAAATAGTAGGCACAATGCCGACTTACGTCCAGGAGGAGTAATGCTTCAAACAGTCTGTATATGTGCAGTTACTGAGAGGCCAGTACTAGATTGCGACGCACCACTGGGTGTTTACTGTAACCCTTGGAGCTTCATATTGACGATGAAACACAGAAATTGCATCGGGATTGAATATAGTAGGCACAATGCCGACTTACGTCCAGGGGGAACAATGCTTCATACAGTTGTATACGTGCCTGTCCTGAGATTCCAGTGTTAGAATGCGACGCACCACTGGGTGTTTACTGTAACCTTTGGAGCTTCATATTGACGATGAAACACAGAAATTTCATTGGGATTGAATATAGTAGGCACAATGCCGACTTACGTCCAGGGGGAGTAATGCTTCAAACAGTCTGTATACGTGCCTTTCCTGAGAGGCCAGTATTAGATTGCGAAGCTCCACTGGGTGTATACTGCCACCCTTGGAGCTTCATATTGACGATGAAATACAGAAATTGCATCGGGATTGATATATAGTAGGCACAATGCCGACTTACGTCCAGGGGGGGCAATGCTTCAAACAGTCTGTATACGTGCCTTTCCTGAGAGGCCAGTGTTAGACTGCGACGCACCACTGGGTGTTTACTGTACCCTTGGAGCTTCAAATTGACGATGAAACACAGAAATTGCATCGGGATTGAATATAGTAGGCACAACGCCGACCTACGTTCAGGGGAGCAATGCTTCAAAGAGACTTTATACGTGCCGTTACAGAGAGGCCAGTATTAGACTGTGACGCACCACTGGGTGTTTACTGTAACCCTTGGAGCTTCATATTGACGATGAAACACAGAAATTGCATCGGGATTGATATATAGTAGGCACAATGCCGACTTACGTCCAGGGGGGGCAATGCTTCAAACAGTCTGTATACGTGCCTTTCCTGAGAGGCCAGTGTTAGACTGCGACGCACCACTGGGTGTTTACTGTACCCTTGGAGCTTCATATTGACTATGAAACACAGAAATTGCATCGGGATTGATATATAGTAGGCACAATGCCGACTTACGTCCAGGGGGAGCAATGCTTCAAACAGTCTGTATACGTGCGTTTCCTGAGAGGCCAGTATTAGATTGCGACGCACCACTGGGTGTTTACTGTAACCCTTGGATCTTCATATTGACGATGAAACACAGAAACTACATCGGGATTGAATATAGTAGGCGCAATGCCAACTTACGTCCAGGGGGAGTAATGCTTCAAACAGTCAGTATACGTGCCTTTCCTGAGAGGCCAGTATTAGATTGCGACGCACCACTGGGTGTATACTGCCACCCTTGGAGCTTCATATTGACGATGAAACACAGAAATTGCATCGGGATTGATATATAGTAGGCACAATGCCGACTTACGTCCAGGGGGAGCAATGCTTCAAACAGTCTGTATACGTGCCGTTACTGAGAGGCCAGTATTAGATTGCGACGCACCACTGGGTGAATACTGTAACCACTGGAGCATCATATTGACGATGAAACACAGAAATTGAATCGGGATGAAATATAGTAGGCACAATGCCGACTTACGTCCTGGGGGAGCAATGCTTCAAACAGAGTGTATACGTGCCTTTCCTGAGAGGCCAGTATTAGATTGCGACGCACCACTGGGTGTTTACTGTAACCCTTGGAGGTTCATATTGACGATGAAACATAGAAATTGCATCGGGATTGAATATAGTAGGCACAATGCCGACTTTCGTTCAGGGGGAGCAATGCTTCAAACAGTCTGTATACGTGCCTTTCCTGAGAGGCCAGTGTTAGACTGCGACGCACCACTGGGTGTTTCCTGTACCCTTGGAGCTTCATATTGACGATGAAACACAGAAATTGCATCGGGATTGTATATAGTAGGCACAATGCCGACTTACGTTCAAGGGAGCAATGCTTCAAAGAGTCTTTATACGTGCCGTTACAGAGAGGTCAGTATTAGATTGCGACGCACCACTAGGTGTTTACTATAACCCTTGGAGCTTCATATTGACGATGAAACACAGAAATTGCATCGGGATTGAATATAGTAGGCACAATGCCGACTTCCGCCCAGGGGGAACTATGCTTCAAACAGTCTGTATACGTGCCGTTATAGAGAGGCCAGTATTAGATTGCGACGCACCACTGGGTGTTTACTGTAACCCTTGGAGCTTCATATTGACGATGAAACACAGAAATTGCATTAGGATTGAATATAGTAAGCACAATGCCGACTTACGTCCCGGAGGAGTAATGCTTCAAACAGTCTGTTTATGTGCCGTTACTGAGAGGCCAGTATTAGATTGCGACGCACCACTTGGTGTTTACTGTAACCCTTGGCGCTTCATATTGACGATGAAACACAGATATTGCATCGGGATTAAATATAGTAGGCACAATGCCGACTTACGTCCAGGGGGAGCAATGCTTCATACAGTTGTATACGTGTCTGTCCTGAGATTACTGTATTAGAATGCGACGCACAACTGGGTGTTTACTGTAACCCATGGAGCTTCATATTGACGATGAAACACAGAAATTGCACCGGGATTGAATATAGTAGGCACAATGCCGGCTTACGTCCAGGGGGAGTAATGCTTCAAACAGTCTGTATACATGCCTTTCCTGAGAGGCCAGTATTAGATTGCGACGCACCACTGGGTGTTTACTGTAACCCTTGGAATTTCATATTGACGATGAAAGACAGAAATTTCATCGGGATTGAATATAGTAGGCACAATGCCGACATACGTCCAGGGGGAGTAATGCTTCAAACAGTCTGTATACGTGCCTCTCCTGAGAGGCCAGTATTAGATTGCGACGCTCAACTGGGTGTATACTGCCACCCTTGGAGCTTCATATTGACGATGAAACACAGAAATTGCATCGGGATTGATATATAGTAGGCACAATGCCGACTTACGTCCAGGGGGGGCAATGCTTCAAACAGTCCGTATATGTGCCTTTCCTGAGAGGCCAGTGTTAGACTGCGACGCACCACTGGGTGTTTACTGTACCCTTGGAGCTTCAAATTGACGATGAAACACAGAAATTGCATCGGGATTGAATATAGTAGGCACAATGCCGACTTACGTTCAGGGGAGCAATGCCTCAAAGACTCTTTATACGTGCCGTTACAGAGAGGCCAGTATTAGATTGCGACGCACCACTGGGTGTTTACTGTAACCCTTGGAGCTTCATATTGACGATGAAACACAGAAATGGCATCGGGATTGTATATAGTAGGCACAATGCCGACTTACGTCCAGGGAGAGCAATGCTTCAAAGAGTCTGTGTACGTGCCTTTCCTGAGAGGCCAGTATTAGATTGCGACGCACCACTGGGTGTATACTGCCACCCTTGGAGCTTCATATTGACGATGAAACACAGAAATTGCATCAGGATTGAAATATAGTAGGCAGAATGCCGACTTACGTCCAGGGCGGGCAATGCTTCAAACAGTCTGTATACATGCCTTTCCTGAGAGGCCAGTGTTAGACTGCGACGCACCACTGGGTGTTTACTGTACCCTTGGAGCTTCATATTGACGATGAAACACAGAAATTGCATCGGGATTGAATATAGTAGGCACAATACCGACTTACGTACATGGGAGCAATGCTTCAAAGAGTCTTTATACGTGCCGTTACAGACAGGTCAGTATTAGATTGCGATGCACCACAGGGTGTTTACTATAACCCTTGGAGCTTCATATTGACGATGAAACACAGAAATTGCATCGGGATTGAATATAGTAGGCACAATGCCGACTTACTTCCAGTTGGAACTATGCTTCAAACAGTCTGTATACGTGCCGTTATAGAGAGGCCAGTATTAGATTGCAACGCACCACTGGGTGTTTACTGTAACCCTTGGAGCTTCATATTGACGATGAAACACAGAAGTTGCATCGGGATTGAATATAATAGGCACAAGGCCGACTTACGTCCAGGGGGAGTAATGCTTCAGACAGTCTGTATATGTGCCGTTACTGAGAGGCCAGTACTAGATTGCGACGCACCACTGGGTGTTTACTGTAACCCTTGGAGCTTCATATTGACGATGAAACACAGATATTGCATCGGGATTGAATATAGTAGGCAGAATGCTGACTTACGTCCAGGGGGAGCAATGCTTCATACAGTTGTATACGTGCCTGTCCTGAGATTCCAGTGCTAGAATGCGACGCACCACTGGGTGTTTACTGCAACCCTTGGAGCTTCATATTGACGATGAAACACAGAAATTTCATTGGGATTGAATATAGTAGACACAATGCCGATTTACGTCCAGGGGGAGTAATGCTTCAAACAGTCTGTATACGTGCCTTTCCTGAGAGGCCAGTATTAGATTGCGACGCTCCACTGGGTGTATACTGCCACCCTTGGAGCTTCATATTGACGATGAAACACATAAATTGCATCGGGATTGTATATAGTAGGCCCAATGCCGACTTACGTCGATGGGGAGCAATGCTTCAAAGAGTCTGTGTACGTGCCTTTCCTGAGAGGATAGTTTTAGATTGCGACTCGCCACTGGGTGTTTACTGTAACCCTTGGAGCTTCATATAGACTATGAAACACAGAAATTGCAACGGTATTGAATATAGCAGGCACAATGCCGACTTACGTCCAGGGGGAGTAATGCTTCAAACAGTCTGAATACGTGCCTTTCCTGAGAGGCCAGTATTAGATTGCGACGCACCACTGGGTGTTTACTGTAACCCTTGGAGCTTCATATTGACGATGCAACGCAGAAATTGCATCGGGATTGAATATAGTAGGCGCAATGCCGACTTACGTCCAGGGGGAGTAATGCTTCAAACAGTCTGTATACGTGCCGTTACAGAGAGGCCAGTATTAGATTGCGACGCACCACTGGGTGTTTACTGTAACCCTTGGAGCTTCATATTGACGATGAAACACATAAATTGCATCGGGGTTGAATGTAGTTGGCACAATGCCGACTTACGTCCTGGGGGAACTATGCTTCAAACAGTCTGTATACGTGCCGTTATAGAGAGGCCAGTATTAGATTGCGACGCACCACTGGGTGTTTATTGTAACTACTGGAGCATCATATTGACGATGAAACATAGAAATTGCATCGGGATTAAATATAGTAGGCACAATGCCGACTTACGTCCAGGGGGAGCACTGCCTCAAACAGTCTGTATACGTGCCTTTCCTGAGAGGCCAGTATTAGATTGCGACGCACCTCTGGGTGTTTACTGTAACCCTTGGTGCTTCATATTGACGATGAAACACAGAAATTGCATCGGGATTGAATATAGTAGGCACAATGCCGACTTACGTCCAGGGGGAGCAATGCTTCAAACGGTCTGTATACGTGCCGTTACTGAGAGGCCAGTATTAGATTGCGACGCACCACTGGGTGTATACTGTAACCACTGGAGCATCATATTGACGACGTAACACAGAAATTGCATCGGGATTAATTATAGTAGGCACAATGCCGACTTACGTCATGGGGGAGCAATGCTTCAAACAGTCTGTAAACGTGCCTTTCCTGAGAGGCCAGTATTAGATTGCGACGCACCACTGGGTGTTTACTGTAACCCTTGGAGCTCCATTTTGACGATGAAACACAGAAATTGCATCGGGATTGAATATAGTAGGCAGAATGCCAACTTACGTCCAGGGGGTGTAATGCTTCAAACAGTCTGTATACGTGCCGTTACTGAGAGGCCAGTATTAGAATGCGACGCACCGCTGGGTGTTTACTGTAACCCTTGGAGCATCATATTGACGATGAAACACAGAAATTGCATCGGGATTGAATATAGTAGGCACAATGCCGACTTACGTTCAGGGGAGCGATGCTTCAAAGAGTCTCTATACGTGCCGTTACAGAGAGGTCAGTATTAGATTGCGATGCACCACCGGGTGTTTACTATAACCCTTGGAGCTTCATATTGACGATGAAACACAGAAATTGCATCGGGATTGAATATAGTAGGCACAATGCCGACTTACGTCCAGGGGGAACTATGCTTCAAACAGTCTGTATACGTGCCGTTATAGAGAGGCCAGTATTAGTTTGCGACGCACCACTGGGTGTTTACTGTAACCCTTGGAGCTTCATTTTGACGATGAAACACAGAAGTTGCATTGGGATTGAAAATAGTAGGCACAATGCCGACTTACGTCCAGGAGGAGTAATGCTTCAAACAGTCTGTATATGTGCCGTTACTGAGAGGCCAGTACTAGATTGCGACGCACCACTGGGTGTTTACTGTAACCCTTGGAGCTTCATATTGACGATGAAACACAGAAATTGCATCGGGATTGAATATAGTAGGCACAATGCCGACTTACGTCCAGGGGGAACAATGCTTCATACAGTTGTATACGTGCCTGTCCTGAGATTCCAGTGTTAGAATGCGACGCACCACTGGGTGTTTACTGTAACCCTTGGAGCTTCATATTGACGATGAAACACAGAAATTTCATTGGGATTGAATATAGTAGGCACAATGCCGACTTATGTCCAGGGGGATTAATGCTTCAAACAGTCTGTATACGTGCCTTTCCTGAGAGGCCAGTATTAGATTGCGACGCTCCACTGGGTGTATACTGCCACCCTTGGAGCTTCATATTGACGATGAAATACAGAAATTGCATCGGGATTGATATATAGTAGGCACAACGCCGACCTACGTTCAGGGGAGCAATGCTTCAAAGAGACTTTATACGTGCCGTTACAGAGAGGCCAGTATTAGACTGCGACGCACCACTGGGTGTTTACTGTAACCCTTGGAGCCTCATATTGACGATTAGACACAGAAATTGCATCGGGATTGATATATAGTAGGCACAATGCCGACTTACGTCCAGGGGGGGCAATGCTTCAAACAGTCTGTATACGTGCCTTTCCTGAGAGGCCAGTGTTAGACTGCGACGCACCACTGGGTGTTTACTGTACCCTTGGAGCTTCATATTGACTATGAAACACAGAAATTGCATCGGTATTGAATATAGCAGGCACAATGTCGACTTACGTCCAGGGGGAGTAATGCTTCAAACAGTCTGTATTTGTGCCGTTACTGAGAGGCCAGTATTAGATTGCGACGCACCACTGAGTGTTTACTGTAACCCTTGGAGCTTCATATTGACGATGAAACGCAGAAATTGCATCGGGATTGAATATAGTAGGCACAATGCCGACTTACGTCCAGGGGGAGTAATGCTTCAAACACTCTGTATACGTGCCTTTCCTGAGAGGCCAGTATTAGATTGCGACTCACCACTGGGTGTTTACTGTAACCCTTGGAGCTTCATATTGACGATGAAACACAGAAATTGCATCGGGATTGAATATAGTAGGCACAATGCCGACTTACGTCCAGGGGGAGCAATGCGTCAAACAGTCTGTATACGTGCCGTTACTGAGAGGCCAGTATTAGATTGCGACGCACCACTGGGTGTATACTGTAACCCTTGGAGCTCCATATTGACGATGAAACACAGAAATTGCATCGGGATTGAATATAGTAGGCACAATGCCGACTTATGTCCAGGGGGAGCAATGCTTCAAGCGACCTGTATACGTGCCTTTCCTGAGAGGCCAGTGTTAGACTGCGACGCACCACTGGGTGTTTACTGTACCCTTGGAGCTTCATATTGACGATGAAACCCAGAAATTGCATCGGGATTGAATATAGTAGGCACAATGCCGACTTACGTTCAGGGGAGCAATGCTTCAAAGAGTCTCTATACGTGCCGTTACAGAGAGGTCAGTATTAGATTGCGATGCACCACTGGGTGTTTACTATTACCCTTGGAGCTTCATATTGACGATGAAACACAGAAATTGCATCGGGATTGAATATAGTAGGCACAATGCCGACTTACGTCCAGGGGGAACTATGCTTCAAACAGTCTGTATACGTGCCGTTATAGAGAGGCCAGTATTAGATTGCGACGCACCACTGGGTGTTTACTGTAACCCTTGGAGCTTCATATTGACGATGAAATACAGAAGTTGCATCGGGATTGAATATAGTCGGCGCAATGCCGACTTACGTCCAGGGGGAGTAATGCTTCAAACACTCTGTATATGTGCCGTTACTGAGAGGCCAGTACTAGATTGCGACGCATCACTGGGTGTTTACTGTAACCCTTGGAGCTTCATATTGACGATGAAACACAGAAATTGCATCGGGATTGAATATAGTAGGCACAATGCCGACTTACGTACAGGGGAAGCAATGCTTCATACAGTTGTATACGTGCCTGTCCTGAGATTCCAGTGTTAGAATGCGACGCACCACTGGGTGTTTACTGTAACCCTTGGAGCTTCATATTGACGATGAAACACGGAAATTTCATTGGGATTGAATATAGCACGCACAATGCCGACTTACGTCCAGGGGGAGTAATGCTACAAACAGTCTGTATACGTGCCTTTCCTGAGAGGCCAGTATTAGATTGCGACGCTCCACTGGGTGTATACTGCCACCCTTGGAGCTTCATATTGACGATGAAACACAGAAATTGCATCGGGATTGATATATAGTAGGCACAATGCCGACTTACGTCCAGGGGTGGCAATGCTTCAAACAGTCTGTATACGTGCCTTTCCTGAGAGGCCAGTGTTAGACTGCGACGCACCACTGGGTGTTTACTGTACCCTTGGAGCTTCAAATTGACGATGAAACACAGAAATTGCATCGGGATTGAATATAGTAGGCACAACGCCGACTTACGTTCAGGGGAGCAATGCTTCAAAGAGACTTTATACGTGCCGTTACAGAGAGGCCAGTATTAGATTGCGACGCACCACTGGGTGTTTACTGTAACCCTTGGAGCTTCATATTGACGATGAAACACAGAAATTGCATCGGGATTGATATATAGTAGGCACAATGCCGACTTACGTCCAGGGGGGGCAATGCTTCAAACAGTCTGTATACGTGCCTTTCCTGAGAGGCCAGTGTTAGACTGCGACGCACCACTGGGTGTTTTCTGTACCCTTGGTGCTTCATATTGACTATGAAACACAGAAATTGAATCGGTATTGAATATAGTAGGCACAATGCCGACTTACGTCCAGGGGGAGTAATGCTTCAAACAGTCTGTATACGTGCCTTTCCTGAGAGGCCAGTATTAGATTGCGACGCACCACTGGGTGTTTACTGTAGCCCTTGGAGCTTCATATTGACGATGAAACGCAGAAATTGCATCGGGATTGAATATAGTAGGCACAATGCCGACTTACGTCCAGGGGGAGTAATGCTTCAAACAGTCTGTATACGTGCCTTTCCTGAGAGGCCAGTATTAGATTGCGACGCACCACTGGGTGTATGCTGCCACCCTTGGAGCTTCATATTGACGATGAAACACAAAAGTTGCATCGGGATTGAATATAGGAGGCATAATGCGGACTTACGTCCAGGGGGAACTATGCTTCAAACAGTCTTTATACGTGCCGTTATAGAGAGGCCAGTATTAGATTGCGACGCACGACTGGGTGTTTACTGTAACCCTTGGAGCTTCATATTGACGATGAAACACAGAAATTGCATCGGGATTGAATATAGTGGGCACAATGCCGACTTACGTCCAGGGGGAGCAACGCTTCAAACAGTCTGTATACGTGCCTTTCCTGAGAGGCCAGTATTAGATTGCGACGCACCACTGGGTGCTTACTGTAACCCTTGGTGCTTCATATTGACGATGAAACACAGAAATAGCATCGGGATTGAATATAGTAGGCACAATGCCGACTTACGTCCAGGGGGAGTAATGCCTCAAGTAGTCTGTATATGTGCAGTTACTGAGAAGCCAGTATTACATTGCGATGCACCACTGGGTATTTACTGTAACCCTTGGTGCTTCATATTGACGATGAAACACAGAAGTTGCATCGGGATTGAATATAGGAGGCATAATGCGGACTTACGTCCAGGGGGAGTAATGCTTCAAACAGTCTGTATTCGTGCCTTTCCTGAGATTCCTGTAGTAGATTGCGACGCACCAGTGGGAGTTTACTGTAACATTTGGAGCTTCATATTGACGATGAAACACAGAAATTGCATCGGGATTGAATATAGTAGGCACAATGCCGACTTACGTCCAGGGGGAGTAATGCTTCAAACAGTCTGTATACGTGCCGTTACTGAGAGGCCAGTATTAGATTGCGACGTACCACTGGGTGTTTACTGTAACCCTTGGAGCTTCATATTGACGATGAAACACAGAAATTGCATCGGGATTGAGTATAGTAGGAACAATGCTGACTTGCGTCCAGGGGGAGTAATACTTCAAACAGTCTGTATACGTGCCGTTACTGAGAGGCCAGTATTATATTGCGACGCACCACTGGGTGTTTACTGTAACCCTTGGAGCTCCATATTGACGATGAAACACAGAAATTCCATCGGGATTTAATATAGTAGGCACAATGCCGACTTACGTTCAGGGGAGCAGTGCTTCAAAGAGTCTTTATACGTGCCCTTACAGAGAGGCCAGTATTAGATTGCGACGCACCACTGGGTGTTTACTATAACCCTTGGAGCTTCAAATTGACGATGAAACACATAGATTGCATCGGGATTGAATATAGTAGGCACAATGCCGACTTACGTCCAGGGGGAACTATGCCTCAAACAGTCTGTATACGTGCCGTTATAGAGAGGCCAGTATTAGATTGCGACGCACCACTGGCTGTGTACTGTAACCCTTGGAGCTTCATATTGACGATGAAACACAGAAATTGCATCGGGATTGAATATAGTAGGCACAATGCCGACTTACGTCCAGGGGGAGCAATGCTTCAAACAGTCTGTATACGTGCCTTTCCTGAGAGGCCAGTATTAGATTGCGACGCTCCACTGGGTGTATACTGCCACCCTTGGAGCTTCATATTGACGATGAAACACAGAAATTGCATCGGGATTGATATATAGTAGGCACAATGCCGACTTACGTCCAGGGAGGGCAATGCTTCAAACAGTCTGTATACGTGCCTTTTCTGAGAGGCCAGTGTTAGACTGCGACGCACCACTGGGTGTTTTCTGTACCCTTGGAGCCTCATATTGACGATGAAACACTGAAATTGCATCGGGATTGAATATAGTAGGCACAATGCTGACTTACGTTCAGGGGAGCAATGCCTCAAAGTGTCTTTATACGTGCCGTTACAGAGAGGCCAGTATTAGATTACGACGCACCACTGGGTGTTTACCGTAACCCTTGGAGCTTCATATAGACGATGAAACACAGAAATTGCATAGGGATTGTATATAGTAGGCACAATGCCGACTTACGTTCAGGTGGAGCAATGCTTCAAACAGTCAGTATACGTGCCTTTCCTGAAGGACAGTATTAGATTGCGACGCACCACTGGGTGTTTACTGTAACCCTTGGAGCTTCATATTGACTATGAAACACAGAAATTGCATCGGGATTCATTATAGTAGGCACAATGCCGACTTACGTCTAGGGGGAGCAATGCTTCAAACAGTCTGTATACGTGCCGTTACTGAGAGGCCAGTATTAGATTGCGACGCACCACTGGGTGTTTACTGTAACCCTTGGAGCTTCATATTGACGATGAAACACAGAAATTGCATCGGGATTGAATTTAGTAGGAACAATGCTGACTTGCGTCCATGGGGAGTAATGCTTCAAACAGTCTGTATACGTGCCTTTCCTGAGAGGCCAGTATTAGATTGCGACGCTCCACTGGGTGTATACTACCACCCTTGGAGCTTCATATTGACGATGAAACACAGAAATTGCATCGGGATTGATATATAGTAGGCACAATGCCGACTTACGTCCAGGGGGGGCAATGCTTCAAACAGTCTGTATACGTGCCTTTCCTGAGAGGCCAGTGTTAGACTGCGACGCACCACTGGGTGTTTACTGTACCCTTGGAGCTTCAAATTGACGATGAAACACAGAAATTGCATCGGGATTGAATATAGTAGGCACAACGCCGACTTACGTTCAGGGGAGCAATGCCTCAAAGAGACTTTATACGTGCCGGTACAGAGAGGCCAGTATTAGATTGCGACACACCACTGGGTGTTTACTGTAACCCTTGGAGCTTCATATTGACGATGAAACACAGAAATTGCATAGGGATTGTATATAGTAGGCACAATGCCGACTTACGTCCAGGGGGAGCAATGCTTCAAAGAGTCTGTGTACGTGCCTTTCCTGAGAGGACAGTTTTAGATTGCGACTCACCACTGGGTGTTTACTGTAACCCTTGGGGCTTCACATTGACGATGAAACACAGAAATTTCATCGGGATTGAATATAGTAGGCACAATGCCGACTTACGTCCAGGGGGAGCAATGCTTCAAACTGTCTGTATACGTGCCGTTACTGAGAGGCCGTATTAGATTGCGACGCACCACTGGGTGTATACTGTAACCACTGGAGCATCATATTGACGATGAAACACAGTAATTGCATCGGGATTAAATATAGTAGGCACAATGCCGACTTACGTCCTGGGGGAGCAATGCTTCATACAGTCTGTATACGTGCCTTTCCTGAGAGGCCAGTATTAGATTGCGATGCACCACTGGGTGTTTACTGTAACCTTTGGAGCTCCATATTGACGATGAAACACAGAAATTGCATCGGGATTGAATATAGTAGGCACAATGCCAACTTACGTCCACGGGGTGTAATGCTTCAAACAGTCTGTATACGTGCCGTTACTGAGAGGCCAGTATTAGAATGCGACGCACCACTGGGTGTTTACTGTAACCCTTGGAGCATCATATTGACGATGAAACACAGATATTGCATCGGGATTCAATTTAGTAGGCACAATGACGACTTACGTCCAGAGGGAGCAATGCTTCAAACAGTCTGTATACGTGCCTTTCCTTAGACGCCAGTATTAGATTGCGACGCACCACTGGCTGTTTACTGTAACCCTTGGAGCCTCATATTGACGATTAGACACAGAAATTGCATCGGGATTGATATATAGTAGGCACAATGCCGACTTACGTCCAGGGGGGGCAATGCTTCAAACAGTCTGTATACGTGCCTTTCCTGAGAGGCCAGTGTTAGACTGCGACGCACCACTGCGTGTTTACTGTACCCTTGGAGCTTCATATTGACTATGAAACACAGAAATTGCATCGGTATTGAATATAGCAGGCACAATGTCGACTTACGTCCAGGGGGAGTAATGCTTCAAACAGTCTGTATTTGTGCCGTTACTGAGAGGCCAGTATTAGATTGCGACGCACCACTGAGTGTTTACTGTAACCCTTGGAGCTTCATATTGACGATGAAACGCAGAAATTGCATCGGGATTGAATATAGTAGGCACAATGCCGACTTACGTCCAGGGGGAGTAATGCTTCAAACACTCTGTATACGTGCCTTTCCTGAGAGGCCAGTATTAGATTGCGACTCACCACTGGTTGTTTACTGTAACCCTTGGAGCTTCATATTGACGATGAAACACAGAAATTGCATCGGGATTGAATATAGTAGGCACAATGCCGACTTACGTCCAGGGGGAGCAATGCGTCAAACAGTCTGTATACGTGCCGTTACTGAGAGGCCAGTATTAGATTGCGACGCACCACTGGGTGTATACTGTAACCCTTGGAGCTCCATATTGACGATGAAACACAGAAATTGCATCGGGATTGAATATAGTAGGCACAATGCCGACTTATGTCCAGGGGGAGCAATGCTTCAAGCGACCTGTATACGTGCCTTTCCTGAGAGGCCAGTGTTAGACTGCGACGCACCACTGGGTGTTTACTGTACCCTTGGAGCTTCATATTGACGATGAAACCCAGAAATTGCATCGGGATTGAATATAGTAGGCACAATGCCGACTTACGTTCAGGGGAGCAATGCTTCAAAGAGTCTCTATACGTGCCGTTACAGAGAGGTCAGTATTAGATTGCGATGCACCACTGGGTGTTTACTATTACCCTTGGAGCTTCATATTGACGATGAAACACAGAAATTGCATCGGGATTGAATATAGTAGGCACAATGCCGACTTACGTCCAGGGGGAACTATGCTTCAAACAGTCTGTATACGTGCCGTTATAGAGAGGCCAGTATTAGATTGCGACGCACCACTGGGTGTTTACTGTAACCCTTGGAGCTTCATATTGACGATGAAATACAGAAGTTGCATCGGGATTGAATATAGTCGGCGCAATGCCGACTTACGTCCAGGGGGAGTAATGCTTCAAACACTCTGTATATGTGCCGTTACTGAGAGGCCAGTACTAGATTGCGACGCATCACTGGGTGTTTACTGTAACCCTTGGAGCTTCATATTGACGATGAAACACAGAAATTGCATCGGGATTGAATATAGTAGGCACAATGCCGACTTACGTACAGGGGAAGCAATGCTTCATACAGTTGTATACGTGCCTGTCCTGAGATTCCAGTGTTAGAATGCGACGCACCACTGGGTGTTTACTGTAACCCTTGGAGCTTCATATTGACGATGAAACACGGAAATTTCATTGGGATTGAATATAGCACGCACAATGCCGACTTACGTCCAGGGGGAGTAATGCTACAAACAGTCTGTATACGTGCCTTTCCTGAGAGGCCAGTATTAGATTGCGACGCTCCACTGGGTGTATACTGCCACCCTTGGAGCTTCATATTGACGATGAAACACAGAAATTGCATCGGGATTGATATATAGTAGGCACAATGCCGACTTACGTCCAGGGGTGGCAATGCTTCAAACAGTCTGTATACGTGCCTTTCCTGAGAGGCCAGTGTTAGACTGCGACGCACCACTGGGTGTTTACTGTACCCTTGGAGCTTCAAATTGACGATGAAACACAGAAATTGCATCGGGATTGAATATAGTAGGCACAACGCCGACTTACGTTCAGGGGAGCAATGCTTCAAAGAGACTTTATACGTGCCGTTACAGAGAGGCCAGTATTAGATTGCGACGCACCACTGGGTGTTTACTGTAACCCTTGGAGCTTCATATTGACGATGAAACACAGAAATTGCATCGGGATTGATATATAGTAGGCACAATGCCGACTTACGTCCAGGGGGGGCAATGCTTCAAACAGTCTGTATACGTGCCTTTCCTGAGAGGCCAGTGTTAGACTGCGACGCACCACTGGGTGTTTTCTGTACCCTTGGTGCTTCATATTGACTATGAAACACAGAAATTGCATCGGTATTGAATATAGTAGGCACAATGCCGACTTACGTCCAGGGGGAGTAATGCTTCAAACAGTCTGTATACGTGCCTTTCCTGAGAGGCCAGTATTAGATTGCGACGCACCACTGGGTGTTTACTGTAGCCCTTGGACCTTCATATTGACGATGAAACGCAGAAATTGCATCGGGATTGAATATAGTAGGCACAATGCCGACTTACGTCCAGGGGGAGTAATGCTTCAAACAGTCTGTATACGTGCCTTTCCTGAGAGGCCAGTATTAGATTGCGACGCACCACTGGGTGTATGCTGCCACCCTTGGAGCTTCATATTGACGATGAAACACAGAAATTGCATCGGGATTGATATATAGTAGGCAGAATGCCGACTTACGTCCAGTGCGGGCAATGCTTCAAACAGTCTGTATACATGCCTTTCTTGAGAGGCCAGTGTTAGACTGCGACGCACCACTGGGTGTTTCCTGTACCCTTGGAGCTTCATATTGACGATGAAACACAGAAATTGCATCGGGATTGTATATAGTAGGCACAATGCCGACTTACGTTCAAGGGAGCAATGCTTCAAAGAGTCTTTATACGTGCCGTTACAGAGAGGTCAGTATTAGATTGCGACGCACCACTAGGTGTTTACTATAACCCTTGGAGCTTCATATTGACGATGAAACACAGAAATTGCATCGCGATTGAATATAGTAGGCACAATGCCTTGGAGCTTCATATTGACGATTAAACACAGAAATTGCATCGGGATTGAATATAGTAGGCACAATGCCGACTTACGTTCAGGGGAGCAATGCTTCAAAGAGTCTTTATACGTGCCGTTACAGAGAGGCTAGTATTAGATTGCGACGCACCACTGGGTGTTTACTGTAACCCTTGGAGCTTCATATTGACGATGAAACACAGAAATTGCATCGGGATTGAATATAGTAGGCACAATGCCGACTTACGTCCAGGGGGAGTAATGCCTCAAGTAGTCTGTATATGTGCAGTTACTGAGAAGCCAGTATTAGATTGCGATGCACCACTGGGTATTTACTGTAACCCTTGGAGCTTCATATTGACGATGAAACACAAAAGTTGCATCGGGATTGAATATAGGAGGCATAATGCGGACTTACGTCCAGGGGGAACTATGCTTCAAACAGTCTTTATACGTGCCGTTATAGAGAGGCCAGTATTAGATTGCGACGCACGACTGGGTGTTTACTGTAACCCTTGGAGCTTCATATTGACGATGAAACACAGAAATTGCATCGGGATTGAATATAGTGGGCACAATGCCGACTTACGTCCAGGGGGAGCAACGCTTCAAACAGTCTGTATACGTGCCTTTCCTGAGAGGCCAGTATTAGATTGCGACGCACCACTGGGTGCTTACTGTAACCCTTGGTGCTTCATATTGACGATGAAACACAGAAATAGCATCGGGATTGAATATAGTAGGCACAATGCCGACTTACGTCCAGGGGGAGTAATGCCTCAAGTAGTCTGTATATGTGCAGTTACTGAGAAGCCAGTATTAGATTGCGATGCACCACTGGGTATTTACTGTAACCCTTGGTGCTTCATATTGACGATGAAACACAGAAGTTGCATCGGGATTGAATATAGGAGGCATAATGCGGACTTACGTCCAGGGGGAGTAATGCTTCAAACAGTCTGTATTCGTGCCTTTCCTGAGATTCCTGTAGTAGATTGCGACGCACCAGTGGGAGTTTACTGTAACATTTGGAGCTTCATATTGACGATGAAACACAGAAATTGCATCGGGATTGAATATAGTAGGCACAATGCCGACTTACGTCCAGGGGGAGTAATGCTTCAAACAGTCTGTATACGTGCCGTTACTGAGAGGCCAGTATTAGATTGCGACGTACCACTGGGTGTTTACTGTAACCCTTGGAGCTTCATATTGACGATGAAACACAGAAATTGCATCGGGATTGAGTATAGTAGGAACAATGCTGACTTGCGTCCAGGGGGAGTAATACTTCAAACAGTCTGTATACGTGCCGTTACTGAGAGGCCAGTATTATATTGCGACGCACCACTGGGTGTTTACTGTAACCCTTGGAGCTCCATATTGACGATGAAACACAGAAATTCCATCGGGATTTAATATAGTAGGCACAATGCCGACTTACGTTCAGGGGAGCAGTGCTTCAAAGAGTCTTTATACGTGCCCTTACAGAGAGGCCAGTATTAGATTGCGACGCACCACTGGGTGTTTACTATAACCCTTGGAGCTTCAAATTGACGATGAAACACATAGATTGCATCGGGATTGAATATAGTAGGCACAATGCCGACTTACGTCCAGGGGGAACTATGCCTCAAACAGTCTGTATACGTGCCGTTATAGAGAGGCCAGTATTAGATTGCGACGCACCACTGGCTGTGTACTGTAACCCTTGGAGCTTCATATTGACGATGAAACACAGAAATTGCATCGGGATTGAATATAGTAGGCACAATGCCGACTTACGTCCAGGGGGAGCAATGCTTCAAACAGTCTGTTTACGTGCCTTTCCTGAGAGGCCAGTATTAGATTGCGACGCTCCACTGGGTGTATACTGCCACCCTTGGAGCTTCATATTGACGATGAAACACAGAAATTGCATCGGGATTGATATATAGTAGGCACAATGCCGACTTACGTCCAGGGAGGGCAATGCTTCAAACAGTCTGTATACGTGCCTTTTCTGAGAGGCCAGTGTTAGACTGCGACGCACCACTGGGTGTTTTCTGTACCCTTGGAGCCTCATATTGACGATGAAACACTGAAATTGCATCGGGATTGAATATAGTAGGCACAATGCTGACTTACGTTCAGGGGAGCAATGCCTCAAAGTGTCTTTATACGTGCCGTTACAGAGAGGCCAGTATTAGATTACGACGCACCACTGGGTGTTTACCGTAACCCTTGGAGCTTCATATAGACGTTGAAACACAGAAATTGCATCGGGATTGTATATAGTGGGCACAATGCCGACTTACGTCCTGGGGTAGCAATCCTACATAGGGTCTGTGTACGTGCCTTTCCTGAGAGGCCAGTATTAGATTGCGACGCTCCACTGGGTGTATACTACCACCCTTGGAGCTTCATATTGACGATGAAACACAGAAATTGCATCGGGATTGATATATAGTAGGCACAATGCTGACTTACGTTCAGGGGAGCAATGCCTCAAAGTGTCTTTATACGTGCCGTTACAGAGAGGCCAGTATTAGATTACGACGCAACACTGGGTGGTTACTGTAACCCTTGGAGCTTCATATTTATGACGAAACACAAAAATTGCATCGGAATTGAATATAGTAGGCACAATGCCGACTTACGTTCAGGTGGAGCAATGCTTCAAACAGTCAGTATACGTGCCTTTCCTGAAGGACAGTATTAGATTGCGACGCACCACTGGGTGTTTACTGTAACCCTTGGAGCTTCATATTGACTATGAAACACAGAAATTGCATCGGGATTCATTATAGTAGGCACAATGCCGACTTACGTCTAGGGGGAGCAATGCTTCAAACAGTCTGTATACGTGCCGTTACTGAGAGGCCAGTATTAGATTGCGACGCACCACTGGGTGTTTACTGTAACCCTTGGAGCTTCATATTGACGATGAAACACAGAAATTGCATCGGGATTGAATTTAGTAGGAACAATGCTGACTTGCGTCCATGGGGAGTAATGCTTCAAACAGTCTGTATACGTGCCTTTCCTGAGAGGCCAGTATTAGATTGCGACGCTCCACTGGGTGTATACTACCACCCTTGGAGCTTCATATTGACGATGAAACACAGAAATTGCATCGGGATTGATATATAGTAGGCACAATGCCGACTTACGTCCAGGGGGGGCAATGCTTCAAACAGTCTGTATACGTGCCTTTCCTGAGAGGCCAGTGTTAGACTGCGACGCACCACTGGGTGTTTACTGTACCCTTGGAGCTTCAAATTGACGATGAAACACAGAAATTGCATCGGGATTGAATATAGTAGGCACAACGCCGACTTACGTTCAGGGGAGCAATGCCTCAAAGAGACTTTATACGTGCCGGTACAGAGAGGCCAGTATTAGATTGCGACACACCACTGGGTGTTTACTGTAACCCTTGGAGCTTCATATTGACGATGAAACACAGAAATTGCATAGGGATTGTATATAGTAGGCACAATGCCGACTTACGTCCAGGGGGAGCAATGCTTCAAAGAGTCTGTGTACGTGCCTTTCCTGAGAGGACAGTTTTAGATTGCGACTCACCACTGGGTGTTTACTGTAACCCTTGGGGCTTCACATTGACGATGAAACACAGAAATTTCATCGGGATTGAATATAGTAGGCACAATGCCGACTTACGTCCAGGGGGAGCAATGCTTCAAACTGTCTGTATACGTGCCGTTACTGAGAGGCCAGTATTAGATTGCGACGCACCACTGGGTGTATACTGTAACCACTGGAGCATCATATTGACGATGAAACACAGTAATTGCATCGGGATTAAATATAGTAGGCACAATGCCGACTTACGTCCTGGGGGAGCAATGCTTCATACAGTCTGTATACGTGCCTTTCCTGAGAGGCCAGTATTAGATTGCGATGCACCACTGGGTGTTTACTGTAACCTTTGGAGCTCCATATTGACGATGAAACACAGATATTGCATCGGGATTGAATATAGTAGGCACAATGCCAACTTACGTCCACGGGGTGTAATGCTTCAAACAGTCTGTATACGTGCCGTTACTGAGAGGCCAGTATTAGAATGCGACGCACCACTGGGTGTTTACTGTAACCCTTGGAGCATCATATTGACGATGAAACACAGATATTGCATCGGGATTCAATTTAGTAGGCACAATGACGACTTACGTCCAGAGGGAGCAATGCTTCAAACAGTCTGTATACGTGCCTTTCCTTAGACGCCAGTATTAGATTGCGACGCACCACTGGCTGTTTACTGTAACCCTTGGAGCTTCATATTGACGATGAAACACAGAAATTGCATCGGGATTGAATATAGTAGGCACAATGCCGACTTATGTCCAGGGGGAGCAATGCTTCAAACAGCCTGTATACGTGCCTTTCCTGAGAGGCCAGTATTAGATTGCGACGCACCACTGGGTGTATACTGCCACCCTTGGAGCTTCATATTGACGATGAAACACAGAAATTGCATTTGGATTGATATATAGTAGGCACAATGCCGACTTACGTCCAGGGGGAGCAATGCTTCAAACAGTCTGTATACGTGCCGTTACTGAGAGGCCAGTATTAGATTGCGACGCACCACTGGGTGAATACTGTAACCACTGGAGCATCATATTGACGATGAAACACAGAAATTGAATCGGGATGAAATATAGTAGGCACAATGCCGACTTACGTCCTGGGGGAGCAATGCTTCAAACAGTCTGTATACGTGCCTTTCCTGAGAGGCCAGTATTAGATTGCGACGCACCACTGGGTGTTTACTGTAACCCTTGGAGGTTCATATTGACGAATGAAACATAGAAATTGCATCGGGATTGAATATAGTAGGCACAATGCCGACTTTCGTTCAGGGGGAGCAATGCTTCAAACAGTCTGTATACGTGCCTTTCCTGAGAGGCCAGTGTTAGACTGCGACGCACCACTGGGTGTTTCCTGTACCCTTGGAGCTTCATATTGACGATGAAACACAGAAATTGCATCGGGATTGTATATAGTAGGCACAATGCCGACTTACGTTCAAGGGAGCAATGCTTCAAAGAGTCTTTATACGTGCCGTTACAGAGAGGTCAGTATTAGATTGCGACGCACCACTAGGTGTTTACTATAACCCTTGGAGCTTCATATTGACGATGAAACACAGAAATTGCATCGCGATAGAATATAGTAGGCACAATGCCGACTTACGCCCAGGGGGAACTATGCTTCAAACAGTCTGTATACGTGCCGTTATAGAGAGGCCAGTATTAGATTGCGACGCACCACTGGGTGTTTACTGTAACCCTTGGAGCTTCATATTGACGATGAAACACAGAAATTGCATTAGGATTGAATATAGTAAGCACAATGCCGACTTACGTCCCGGAGGAGTAATGCTTCAAACAATCTGTTTATGTGCCGTTACTGAGAGGCCAGTATTAGATTGCGACGCACCACTGGTGGTTTACTGTAACCCTTGGCGCTTCATATTGACGATGAAACACAGATATTGCATCGGGATTAAATATAGTAGTCACAATGCCGACTTACGTCCAGGGGGGGCAATGCTTCAAACAGTCTGTATATGTGCCTTTCCTGAGAGGCCAGTGTTAGACTGCGACGCACCACTGGGTGTTTACTGTACCCTTGGAGCTTCAAATTGACGATGAAACACAGAAATTGCATCGGGATTGAATATAGTAGGCACAATGCCGACTTACGTTCAGGGGAGCAATGCCTCAAAGACTCTTTATACGTGCCGTTACAGAGAGGCCTGTATTAGATTGCGACGCACCACTGGGTGTTTACTGTAACCCCTGGAGCTTCATATTGACGATGAAACACAGAAATGGCATCGGGATTGTATATAGTAGGCACAATGCCGACTTACGTCCAGGGAGAGCTATGCTTCAAAGAGTCTGTAAACGTGCCTTTCTTGAGAGGCCAGTATTAGATTGCGACGCACCACTGGGTGTATACTGCCACTGTTGGAGCATCATATTGACGATGAAACACAGAAATTGCATCAGGATTGATATATAGTAGGCAGAATGCCGACTTACGTCCAGGGCGGGCAATGCTTCAAACAGTCTGTATACATGCCTTTCCTGAGAGGCCAGTCTTAGACTGCGACGCACCACTGGGTGTTTACTGTACCCTTGGAGCTTCATATTGACGATGAAACACAGAAATTGCATCCGGATTGAATATAGTAGGCACAATACCGACTTACGTACAGGGGAGCAATGCTTCAAAGGGTCTTTATACGTGCCGTCACAGACAGGTCAGTATTAGATTGCGATGCACCACAGGGTGTTTACTATAACCCTTGGAGCTTCATATTGACGATGAAACACAGAAATTGCATCGGGATTGAATATAGTAGGAACAATGCCGACTTACTTCCAGGGGGAACTATGCTCAAACAGTCTGTATACGTGCCGTTATAGAGAGGCCAGTATTAGATTGCGACGCACCACTGGGTGTTTACTGTAACCCTTGGAGCTTCATATTGACGATGAAACACAGAAGTTGCATCGGGATTGAATATAGTAGGCACAATGCCGACTTACGTCCAGGGGGAGTAATGCTTCAAACAGTCTGTATATGTGCCGTTACTGAGAGGCCAGTACTAGATTCCGACGCACCACTGGGTGTTTACTGTAACCCTTGGAGCTTCATATTGACGATGAAACACAGATATTGCATCGGGATTGAATATAGTAGGCAGAATGCTGACTTACGTCCAGGGGGAGCAATGCTTCATACAGTTGTATACGTGCCTGTCCTGAGATTCCAGTGCTAGAATGCGACGCACCACTGGGTGTTTACTGCAAATCTTGGAGCTTCATATTGACGATGAAACACAGAAATTTCATTGGGACTGAATATAGTAGACACAATGCCGATTTACGTCCAGGGGGAGTAATGCTTCAAACAGTCTGTATACCTGCCTTTCCTGAGTGGCCAGTATTAGATTGCGACGCTCCACTGGGTGTATACTGCCACCCTTGGAGCTTCATATTGACGATGAAACACAGAAATTGCATCGGGATTGTATATAGTAGGCCCAATGCCGACTTACGTCGAGGGGGAGCAATGCTTCAAAGAGTCTGTGTACGTGCCTTTCCTGAGAGGACAGTTTTAGATTGCGACTCACCACTGGGTGTTTACTGTAACCCTTGGAGCTTCATATTGACTATGAAACACAGAAATTGCAACGGTATTGAATATAGTAGGCACAATGCCGACTTACGTCCAGGGGGAGTAATGCTTCAAACAGTCTGTATACGTGCCTTTCCTGAGAGGCCAGTATTAGATTGCGACGCACCACTGGGTGTTTACTGTCACCCTTGGAGCTTCATATTGACGATGAAACACAGAAATGGCATCGGGATTGTATATAGTAGGCACAATGCCGACTTACGTCCAGGGAGAGCTATGCTTCAAAGAGTCTGTGTACGTGCCTTTCTTGAGAGGCCAGTATTAGATTGCGACGCACCACTGGGTGTATACTGCCACCCTTGGAGCTTCATATTGACGATGAAACACAGAAATTGCATCAGGATTGATATATAGTAGGCAGAATGCCGACTTACGTCCAGGGCGGGCAATGCTTCAAACAGTCTGTATACATGCCTTTCCTGAGAGGCCAGTGTTAGACTGCGACGCACCACTGGGTGTTTACTGTACCCTTGGAGCTTCATATTGACGATGAAACACAGAAATTGCATCCGGATTGAATATAGTAGGCACAATACCGACTTACGTACAGGGCAGCAATGCTTCAAAGGGTCTTTATACGTGCCGTCACAGACAGGTCAGTATTAGATTGCGATGCACCACAGGGTGTTTACTATAACCCTTGGAGCTTCATATTGACGATGAAACACAGAAATTTCATCGGGATTGAATATAGTAGGAACAATGCCGACTTACTTCCAGGGGGAACTATGCTTCAAACAGTCTGTATACGTGCCGTTATAGAGAGGCCAGTATTAGATTGCGACGCACCACTGGGTGTTTACTGTAACCCTTGGAGCTTCATATTGACGATGAAACACAGAAGTTGCATCGGGATTGAATATAGTAGGCACAATGCCGACTTACGTCCAGGGGGAGTAATGCTTCAAACAGTCTGTGTATGTGCCGTTACTGAGAGGCCGGTACTAGATTCCGACGCACCACTGGGTGTTTACTGTAACCCTTGGAGCTTCATATTGACGATGAAACACAGATATTGCATCGGGATTGAATATAGTAGGCAGAATGCTGACTTACGTCCAGGGGGAGCAATGCTTCATACAGTTGTATACGTGCCTGTCCTGAGATTCCAGTGCTAGAATGCGACGCACCACTGGGTGTTTACTGCAAATCTTGGAGCTTCATATTGACGATGAAACACAGAAATTTCATTGGGACTGAATATAGTAGACACAATGCCGATTTACGTCCAGGGGGAGTAATGCTTCAAACAGTCTGTATACCTGCCTTTCCTGAGTGGCCAGTATTAGATTGCGACGCTCCACTGGGTGTATACTGCCACCCTTGGAGCTTCATATTGACGATGAAACACAGAAATTGCATCGGGATTGTATATAGTAGGCCCAATGCCGACTTACGTCGAGGGGGAGCAATGCTTCAAAGAGTCTGTGTACGTGCCTTTCCTGAGAGGACAGTTTTAGATTGCGACTCACCACTGGGTGTTTACTGTAACCCTTGGAGCTTCATATTGACTATGAAACACAGAAATTGCATCGGGATTGAATGTAGTAGGCACAATGCCGACTTACGTCCTGGGGGGACTATGCTTCAAACAGTCTGTATACGTGCCGTTATAGAGAGGCCAGTATTAGATTGCGACGCACCACTGTGTGTTTACTGTAACCCTTGGAGCTTCATTTTGACGATGCAACGCAGAAATTGCATCGGGATTGAATATAGTAGGCACAATGCCGACATACGACCTGGGGGAACTATGCTTCAAACAGTCTGTATACGCGCCGTTATAGAGAGGCCAGTATTAGATTGCGACGCACCACTGGGTGTTTATTGTAACCACTGGAGCATCATATTGACGATGAAACACAGAAATTGCATCGGGATTAAATATAGTAGGCACAATGCCGACTTAACGTCCAGGGGGAGCAATGCCTCAAACAGTCTGTATACATGCCTTTCCTGAGAGGCCAGTATTAGATTGCGACGCACCTCTGGGTGTTTACTGTAACCCTTGGTGCTTCATATTGACGATGAAACACAGAAATTGCATCGGGATTGAATATAGTAGGCACAATGCCGACTTACGTCCAGGGGGAGCAATGCTTCAAACAGTCTGTATACGTGGCGTTACTGAGAGGCCAGTATTAGATTGCGACGCACCACTGGGTGTATACTGTAACCACTGGAGCATCATATTGACGACGTAACACAGAAATTGCATCGGGATTAATTATAGTAGGCACAATGCCGACTTAAGTCATGGGGGAGCAATGCTTCAAACAGTCTGTATACGTGCCTTTCCTGAGAGGCCAGTATTAGATTGCGACGCACCACTGTGTTTACTGTAACCCTTGGAGCTCCATTTTGACGATGAAACACAGAAATTGCATCGGGATTGAATATAGTAGGCAGAATGCCAACTTACGTCCAGGGGGTGTAATGCTTCAAACAGTCTGTATACGTGCCGTTACTGAGAGGCCAGTATTAGAATGCGACGCACCGCTGGGTGTTTACTGTAACCCTTGGAGCATCATATTGACGATGAAACACAGAAATTGCATCGGGATTGAATTTAGTAGGCACAATGCCGACTTACGTCCAGGGGGAGCAATGCTTCAAACATTCTGTATACGTGCCTTTCCTGAGAGGCCAGTATTAGATTGCGACGCACCACTGGCTGTTTACTGCAACCCTTGGAGCTTCATATTGACGATGAAACACAGAAATTGCATCGGGATTGAATATAGTAGGCACAATGCCGACTTACGTTCAGGGGAGCGATGCTTCAAAGAGTCTCTATACGTGCCGTTACAGAGAGGTCAGTATTAGATTGCGATGCACCACTGGGTGTTTACTATAACCCTTGGAGCTTCATATTGACAATGAAACACATAAATTGCATCGGGATTGAATATAGTAGGCACAATGCCGACTTACGTCCAGGGGGAACTATGCTTCAAACAGTCTGTATACGTGCCGTTATAGAGAGGCCAGTATTAGATTGCGACGCACCACTGGGTGTTTACTGTAACCCTTGGAGCTTCATTTTGACGATGAAACACAGAAGTAGCATTGGGATTGAAAATAGTAGGCACAATGCCGACTTACGTCCAGGAGGAGTAATGCTTCAAACAGTCTGTATATGTGCCGTTACTGAGAGGCCAGTACTAGATTGCGACGCACCACTGGGTGTTTACTGTAACCCTTGGAGCTTCATATTGACGATGAAACACAGAAATTGCATCGGGATTGAATATAGTAGGCACAATGCCGACTTACGTCCAGGGGGAACAATGCTTCATACAGTTGTATACTTGCCTGTCCTGAGATTCCAGTGTTAGAACGCGACGCACCACTGGGTGTTTACTGTAACCTTTGGAGCTTCATATTGACGATGAAACACAGAAATTTCATTGGGATTGAATATAGTAGGCACAATGCCGACTTACGTCCAGGGGGAGTAATGCTTCAAACAGTCTGTATACGTGCCTTTCCTGAGAGGCCAGTATTAGATTGCGAAGCTCCACTGGGTGTATACTGCCACCCTTGGAGCTTCATATTGACGATGAAATACAGAAATTGCATCGGGATTGATATATAGTAGGCACAATGCCGACTTACGTCCAGGGGGGGCAATGCTTCAAACAGTCTGTATACGTGCCTTTCCTGAGAGGCCAGTGTTAGACTGCGACGCACCACTGGGTGTTTACTGTACCCTTGGAGCTTCAAATTGACGATGAAACACAGAAATTGCATCGGGATTGAATATAGTAGGCACAACGCCGCCCTACGTTCAGGGGAGCAATGCTTCAAAGAGACATTATATGTGCCGTTACAGAGAGGCCAGTATTAGACTGTGACGCACCACTGGGTGTTTACTGTAACCCTTGGAGCTTCATATTGACGATGAAACACAGAAATTGCATCGGGATTGATATATAGTAGGCACAATGCCGACTTACGTCCAGGGGGGGCAATGCTTCAAACAGTCTGTATACGTGCCTTTCCTGAGAGGCCAGTGTTAGACTGCGACGCACCACTGGGTGTTTACTGTACCCTTGGAGCTTCATATTGACTATGAAACACAGAAATTGCATCGGGATTGATATATAGTAGGCACAATGCCGACTTACGTCCAGGGGGAGCAATGCTTCAAACAGTCTGTATACGTGCGTTTCCTGAGAGGCCAGTATTAGATTGCGACGCACCACTGGGTGTTTACTGTAACCCTTGGATCTTCATATTGACGATGAAACACAGAAACTACATCGGGATTGAATATAGTAGGCGCAATGCCAACTTACGTCCAGGGGGAGTAATGCTTCAAACAGTCAGTATACGTGCCTTTCCTGAGAGGCCAGTATTAGATTGCGACGCACCACTGGGTGTATACTGCCACCCTTGGAGCTTCATATTGACGATGAAACACAGAAATTGCATCGGGATTGATATATAGTAGGCACAATGCCGACTTACGTCCAGGGGGAGCAATGCTTCAAACAGTCTGTATACGTGCCGTTACTGAGAGGCCAGTATTAGATTGCGACGCACCACTGGGTGAATACTGTAACCACTGGAGCATCATTTTGACGATGAAACACAGAAATTGAATCGGGATGAAATATAGTAGGCACAATGCCGACTTACGTCCTGGGGGAGCAATGCTTCAAACAGTCTGTATACTTGCCTTTCCTGAGAGGCCAGTATTAGATTGCGACGCACCACTGGGTGTTTACTGTAACCCTTGGAGGTTCATATTGACGATGAATCATAGAAATTGCATCGGGATTGAATATAGTAGGCACAATGCCGACTTTCGTTCAGGGGGAGCAATGCTTCAAACAGTCTGTATACGTGCCTTTCCTGAGAGGCCAGTATTTGATTGCGACGCACCACTGGGTGAATACTGTAACCACTGGAGCTTCATATTGACGATGAAACACAGAAATTGCATCGGGATTGTATATAGTAGGCACAATGCCGACTTACGTTCAAGGGAGCAATGCTTCAAAGAGTCTTTATACGTGCCGTTACAGAGAGGTCAGTATTAGATTGCGACGCACCACTAGGTGTTTACTATAACCCTTGGAGCTTCATATTGACGATGAAACACAGAAATTGCATCGGGATTGAATATAGTAGGCACAATGCCGACTTCCGCCCAGGGGGAACTATGCTTCAAACAGTCTGTATACGTGCCGTTATAGAGAGGCCAGTATTAGATTGCGACGCACCACTGGGTGTTTACTGTAACCCTTGGAGCTTCATATTGACGATGAAACACAGAAATTGCATTAGGATTGAATATAGTAAGCACAATGCCGACTTACGTCCCGGAGGAGTAATGCTTCAAACAGTCTGTTTATGTGCCGTTACTGAGAGGCCAGTATTAGATTGCGACGCACCACTGGGTGTTTACTGTAACCCTTGGCGCTTCATATTGACGATGAAACACAGATATTGCATCGGGATTAAATATAGTAGGCACAATGCCGACTTACGTCCAGGGGGAGCAATGCTTCATACAGTTGTATACGTGTCTGTCCTGGGATTACTGTATTAGAATGCGACGCACAACTGGGTGTTTACTGTAACCCATGGAGCTTCATATTGACGATGAAACACAGAAATTGCACCGGGATTGAATATAGTAGGCACAATGCCGGCTTACGTCCAGGGGGAGTAATGCTTCAAACAGTCTGTATACATGCCTTTCCTGAGAGGCCAGTATTAGATTGCGACGCACCACTGGGTGTTTACTGTAACCCTTGGAGCTTCATATTGACGATGAAAGACAGAAATTTCATCGGGATTGAATATAGTAGGCACAATGCCGACATACGTCCAGGGGGAGTAATGCTTCAAACAGTCTGTATACGTGCCTCTCCTGAGAGGCCAGTATTAGATTGCGACGCTCAACTGGGTGTATACTGCCACCCTTGGAGCTTCATATTGACGATGAAACACAGAAATTGCATCGGGATTGATATATAGTAGGCACAATGCCGACTTACGTCCAGGGGGGGCAATGCTTCAAACAGTCCGTATATGTGCCTTTCCTGAGAGGCCAGTGTTAGACTGCGACGCACCACTGGGTGTTTACTGTACCCTTGGAGCTTCAAATTGACGATGAAACACAGAAATTGCATCGGGATTGAATATAGTAGGCACAATACCGACTTACGTACATGGGAGCAATGCTTCAAAGAGTCTTTATACGTGCCGTTACAGACAGGTCAGTATTAGATTGCGATGCACCACAGGGTGTTTACTATAACCCTTGGAGCTTCATATTGACGATGAAACACAGAAATTGCATCGGGATTGAATATAGTAGGCACAATGCCGACTTACTTCCAGTGGGAACTATGCTTCAAACAGTCTGTATACGTGCCGTTATAGAGAGGCCAGTATTAGATTGCGACGCACCACTGGGTGTTTACTGTAACCCTTGGAGCTTCATATTGACGATGAAACACAGAAGTTGCATCGGGATTGAATATAGTAGGCACAAGGCCGACTTACGTCCAGGGGGAGTAATGCTTCAAACAGTCTGTATATGTGCCGTTACTGAGAGGCCAGTACTAGATTGCGACGCACCACTGGGTGTTTACTGTAACCCTTGGAGCTTCATATTGACGATGAAACACAGATATTGCATCGGGATTGAATATAGTAGGCAGAATGCTGACTTACGTCCAGGGGGAGCAATGCTTCATACAGTTGTATACGTGCCTGTCCTGAGATTCCAGTGCTAGAATGCGACGCACCACTGGGTGTTTACTGCAACCCTTGGAGCTTCATATTGACGATGAAACACAGAAATTTCATTGGGATTGAATATAGTAGACACAATGCCGATTTACGTCCAGGGGGAGTAATGCTTCAAACAGTCTGTATACGTGCCTTTCCTGAGAGGCCAGTATTAGATTGCGACGCTCCACTGGGTGTATACTGCCACCCTTGGAGCTTCATATTGACGATGAAACACATAAATTGCATCGGGATTGTATATAGTAGGCCCAATGCCGACTTACGTCGATGGGGAGCAATGCTTCAAAGAGTCTGTGTACGTGCCTTTCCTGAGAGGATAGTTTTAGATTGCGACTCACCACTGGGTGTTTACTGTAACCCTTGGAGCTTCATATAGACTATGAAACACAGAAATTGCAACGGTATTGAATATAGCAGACACAATGCCGACTTACGTCCAGGGGGAGTAATGCTTCAAACAGTCTGAATACGTGCCTTTCCTGAGAGGCCAGTATTAGATTGCGACGCACCACTGGGTGTTTACTGTAACCCTTGGAGCTTCATATTGACGATGCAACGCAGAAATTGCATCGGGATTGAATATAGTAGGCACAATGCCGACTTACGTTCAGGGGAGCGATGCTTCAAAGAGTCTCTATACGTGCCGTTACAGAGAGGTCAGTATTAGATTGCGATGCACCACCGGGTGTTTACTATAACCCTTGGAGCTTCATATTGACGATGAAACACAGAAATTGCATCGGGATTGAATATAGTAGGCACAATGCCGACTTACGTCCAGGGGGAACTATGCTTCAAACAGTCTGAATACGTGCCGTTATAGAGAGGCCAGTATTAGATTGCGACGCACCACTGGGTGTTTACTGTAACCCTTGGAGCTTCATTTTGACGATGAAACACAGAAGTTGCATTGGGATTGAAAATAGTAGGCACAATGCCGACTTACGTCCAGGAGGAGTAATGCTTCAAACAGTCTGTATATGTGCCGTTACTGAGAGGCCAGTACTAGATTGCGACGCACCACTGGGTGTTTACTGTAACCCTTGGAGCTTCATATTGACGATGAAACACAGAAATTGCATCGGGATTGAATATAGTAGGCACAATGCCGACTTACGTCCAGGGGGAACAATGCTTCATACAGTTGTATACGTGCCTGTCCTGAGATTCCAGTGTTAGAATGCGACGCACCACTGGGTGTTTACTGTAACCCTTGGAGCTTCATATTGACGATGAAACACAGAAATTTCATTGGGATTGAATATAGTAGGCACAATGCCGACTTATGTCCAGGGGGATTAATGCTTCAAACAGTCTGTATACGTGCCTTTCCTGAGAGGCCAGTATTAGATTGCGACGCTCCACTGGGTGTATACTGCCACCCTTGGAGCTTCATATTGACGATGAAATACAGAAATTGCATCGGGATTGATATATAGTAGGCACAATGCCGACTTACGTCCAGGGGGGGGGCAATGCTTCAAACAGTCTGTATACGTGCCTTTCCTGAGAGGCCAGTGTTAGACTGCGACGCACCACTGGGTGTTTACTGTACCCTTGGAGCTTCAAATTGACGATGAAACACAGAAATTGCATCGGGATTGAACATAGTAGGCACAACGCCGACCTACGTTCAGGGGAGCAATGCTTCAAAGAGACTTTATACGTGCCGTTACAGAGAGGCCAGTATTAGACTGCGACGCACCACTGGGTGTTTACTGTAACCCTTGGAGCCTCATATTGACGATGAAACACAGAAATTGCATCGGGATTGATATATAGTAGGCACAATGCCGACTTACGTCCAGGGGGGGCAATGCTTCAAACAGTCTGTATACGTGCCTTTCCTGAGAGGCCAGTGTTAGACTGCGACGCACCACTGGGTTTTTACTGTACCCTTGGAGCTTCATATTGACTATGAAACACAGAAATTGCATCGGTATTGAATATAGCAGGCACAATGTCGACTTACGTCCAGGGGGAGTAATGCTTCAAACAGTCTGTATTTGTGCCGTTACTGAGAGGCCAGTATTAGATTGCGACGCACCACTGAGTGTTTACTGTAACCCTTGGAGCTTCATATTGACGATGAAACGCAGAAATTGCATCGGGATTGAATATAGTAGGCACAATGCCGACTTACGTCCAGGGGGAGTAATGCTTCAAACACTCTGTATACGTGCCTTTCCTGAGAGGCCAGTATTAGATTGCGACTCACCACTGGGTGTTTACTGTAACCCTTGGAGCTTCATATTGACGATGAAACACAGAAATTGCATCGGGATTGAATATAGTAGGCACAATGCCGACTTACGTCCAGGGGGAGCAATGCGTCAAACAGTCTGTATACGTGCCGTTACTGAGAGGCCAGTATTAGATTGCGACGCACCACTGGGTGTATACTGTAACCCTTGGAGCTCCATATTGACGATGAAACACAGAAATTGCATCGGGATTGAATATAGTAGGCAGAATGCCAACTTACGTCCAGGGGGTGTAATGCTTCAAACAGTCTGTATACGTGCCGTTACTGAGAGGCCAGTATTGAAATGCGACGCACCGCTGGGTGTTTACTGTAACCCTTGGAGCATCATATTGACGATGAAACACAGAAATTTCATCGGGATTGAATTTAGTAGGCACAATGCCGACTTACGTCCGGGGGGAGCAATGCTTCAAACAGTCTGTATACGTGCCTTTCCTGAGAGGCCAGTATTAGATTACGACGCACCACTGGGTGTTTACTGCAACCTTTGGAGCTTCATATTGACGATGAAACACAGAAATTGCATCGGGATTGAATATAGTAGGCACAATGCCGACTTATGTCCAGGGGGAGCAATGCTTCAAGCGACCTGTATACGTGCCTTTCCTGAGAGGCCAGTGTTAGACTGCGACGCACCACTGGGTGTTTACTGTACCCTTGGAGCTTCATATTGACGATGAAACCCTGAAATTGCATCGGGATTGAATATAGTAGGCACAATGCCGACTTACGTTCAGGGGAGCAATGCTTCAAAGAGTCTCTATACGTGCCGTTACAGAGAGGTCAGTATTAGATTGCGATGCACCACTGGGTGTTTACTATTACCCTTGGAGCTTCATATTGACGATGAAACACAGAAATTGCATCGGGATTGAATATAGTAGGCACAATGCCGACTTACGTCCAGGGGGAACTATGCTTCAAACAGTCTGTATACGTGCCGTTATAGAGAGGCCAGTATTAGATTGCGACGCACCACTGGGTGTTTACTGTAACCCTTGGAGCTTCATATTGACGATGAAATACAGAAGTTGCATCGGGATTGAATATAGTCGGCGCAATGCCGACTTACGTCCAGGGGGAGTAATGCTTCAAACACTCTGTATATGTGCCGTTACTGAGAGGCCAGTACTGGATTGCGACGCATCACTGGGTGTTTACTGTAACCCTTGGAGCTTCATATTGACGATGAAACACAGAAATTGCATCGGGATTGAATATAGTAGGCTCAATGCCGACTTACGTACAGGGGGAGCAATGCTTCATACAGTTGTATACGTGCCTGTCCTGAGATTCCAGTGTTAGAATGCGACGCACCACTGGGTGTTTACTGTAACCCTTGGAGCTTCATATTGACGATGAAACACGGAAATTTCATTGGGATTGAATATAGCACGCACAATGCCGACTTACGTCCAGGGGGAGTAATGCTACAAACAGTCTGTATACGTGCCTTTCCTGAGAGGCCAGTATTAGATTGCGACGCTCCACTGGGTGTATACTGCCACCCTTGGAACTTCATATTGACGATGAAACACAGAAATTGCATCGGGATTGATATATAGTAGGCACAATGCCGACTTACGTCCAGGGGTGGCAATGCTTCAAACAGTCTGTATACGTGCCTTTCCTGAGAGGCCAGTGTTAGACTGCGACGCACCACTGGGTGTTTACTGTACCCTTGGAGCTTCAAATTGACGATGAAACACAGAAATTGCATCGGGATTGAATATAGTAGGCACAACGCCGACTTACGTTCAGGGGAGCAATGCTTCAAAGAGACTTTATACGTGCCGTTACAGAGAGGCCAGTATTAGATTGCGACGCACCACTGGGTGTTTACTGTAACCCTTGGAGCTTCATATTGACGATGAAACACAGAAATTGCATCGGGATTGATATATAGTAGGCACAATGCCGACTTACGTCCAGGGGGGGCAATGCTTCAAACAGTCTGTATACGTGCCTTTCCTGAGAGGCCAGTGTTAGACTGCGACGCACCACTGGGTGTTTTCTGTACCCTTGGTGCTTCATATTGACTATGAAACACAGAAATTGCATCGGTATTGAATATAGTAGGCACAATGCCGACTTACGTCCAGGGGGAGTAATGCTTCAAACAGTCTGTATACGTGCCTTTCCTGAGAGGCCAGTATTAGATTGCGACGCACCACTGGGTGTTTACTGTAACCCTTGGAGCTTCATATTGACGATGAAACGCAGAAATTGCATCGGGATTGAATATAGTAGGCACAATGCCGACTTACGTCCAGGGGGAGTAATGCTTCAAACAGTCTGTATACGTGCCTTTCCTGAGAGGCCAGTATTAGATTGCGACGCACCACTGGGTGTATGCTGCCACCCTTGGAGCTTCATATTGACGATGAAACACAGAAATTGCATCGGGATTGATATATAGTAGGCAGAATGCCGACTTACGTCCAGTGCGGGCAATGCTTCAAACAGTCTGTATACATGCCTTTCTTGAGAGGCCAGTGTTAGACTGCGACGCACCACTGGGTGTTTGCTGTACCCTTGGAGCTTCATATTGACTATGAAACACAGAAATTGCATCGGTATTGAATATAGTAGGCACAATGCCGACTTATGTCCAGGGGGAGTAATGCTTCAAACAGTCTGTATACGTGCCTTTCCTGAGAGGCCAGTATTAGATTGCGACGCACCACTGGGTGTTTACTGTAACCCTTGGAGCTTCATATTGACGATGAAACGCAGAAATTGCATCGGGATTGAATATAGTAGGCACAATGCCGACTTACGTTCAGGGGAGCAATGCTTCAAAGAGTCTTTATACGTGCCGTTACAGAGAGGCTAGTATTAAATTGCGACGCACCACTGGGTGTTTACTGTAACCCTTGGAGCTTCATATTGACTATGAAACACAGAAATTGCATCGGGATTGAATATAGTAGGCACAATGCCGACTTACGTCCAGGGGGAGTAATGCCTCAAGTAGTCTGTATATGTGCAGTTACTGAGAAGCCAGTATTAGATTGCGATGCACCACTGGGTATTTACTGTAACCCTTGGAGCTTCATATTGACGATGAAACACAAAAGTTGCATCGGGATTGAATATAGGAGGCATAATGCGGACTTACGTCCAGGGGGAACTATGCTTCAAACAGTCTTTATACGTGCCGTTATAGAGAGGCCAGTATTAGATTGCGACGCACGACTGGGTGTTTACTGTAACCCTTGGAGCTTCATATTGACGATGAAACACAGAAATTGCATCGGGATTGAATATAGTGGGCACAATGCCGACTTACGTCCAGGGGGAGCAACGCTTCAAACAGTCTGTATACGTGCCTTTCCTGAGAGGCCAGTATTAGATTGCGACGCACCACTGGGTGCTTACTGTAACCCTTGGTGCTTCATATTGACGATGAAACACAGAAATAGCATCGGGATTGAATATAGTGGGCACAATGCCGACTTACGTCCAGGGGGAGTAATGCCTCAAGTAGTCTGTTTATGTGCAGTTACTGAGAAGCCAGTATTAGATTGCGATGCACCACTGGGTATTTACTGTAACACTTGGAGCTTCATATTGACGATGAAACACAGAAGTTGCATCGGGATTGAATATAGGAGGCATAATGCGGACTTACGTCCAGGGGGAGTAATGCTTCAAACAGTCTGTATTCGTGCCTTTCCTGAGATTCCAGTAGTAGATTGCGACGCACCAGTGGGAGTTTACTGTAACATTTGGAGCTTCATATTGACGATGAAACACAGAAATTGCATCGGGATTGAATATAGTAGGCACAATGCCGACTTACGTCCAGGGGGAGTAATGCTTCAAACAGTCTGTATACGTGCCGTTACTGAGAGGCCAGTATTAGATTGCGACGTACCACTGGGTGTTTACTGTAACCCTTGGAGCTTCATATTGACGATGAAACACAGAAATTGCATCGGGATTGAGTATAGTAGGAACAATGCTGACTTGCGTCCAGGGGGAGTAATACTTCAAACAGTCTGTATACGTGCCATTACTGAGAGGCCAGTATTATATTGCGACGCACCACTGGGTGTTTACTGTAACCCTTGGAGCTCCATATTGACGATGAAACACAGAAATTCCATCGGGATTTAATATAGTAGGCACAATGCCGACTTACGTTCAAGGGAGCAGTGCTTCAAAGAGTCTTTATACGTGCCCTTACAGAGAGGCCAGTATTAGATTGCGACGCACCACTGGGTGTTTACTATAACCCTTGGAGCTTCAAATTGACGATGAAACACATAGATTGCATCGGGATTGAATATAGTAGGCACAATGCCGACTTACGTCCAGGGGGAACTATGCCTCAAACAGTCTGTATACGTGCCGTTATAGAGAGGCCAGTATTAGATTGCGACGCACCACTGGCTGTGTACTGTAACCCTTGGAGCTTCATATTGACGATGAAACACAGAAATTGCATCGGGATTGAATATAGTAGGCACAATGCCGACTTACGTCCAGGGGGCCAATGCTTGAAACAGTCTGTATACGTGCCTTTCCTGAGAGGCCAGTATTAGATTGCGACGCTCCACTGGGTGTATACTGCCACCCTTGGAGCTTCATATTGACGATGAAACACAGAAATTGCATCGGGATTGATATATAGTAGGCACAATGCCGACTTACGTCCAGGGAGGGCAATGCTTCAAACAGTCTGTATACGTGCCTTTTCTGAGAGGCCAGTGTTAGACTGCGACGCACCACTGGGTGTTTTCTGTACCCTTGGAGCCTCATATTGACGATGAAACACTGAAATTGCATCGGGATTGAATATAGTAGGCACAATGCTGACTTACGTTCAGGGGAGCAATGCCTCAAAGTGTCTTTATACGTGCCGTTACAGAGAGGCCAGTATTAGATTGCGACGCACCACTGGGTGTTTACCGTAACCCTTGGAGCTTCATATAGACGTTGAAACACAGAAATTGCATCGGGATTGTATATAGTGGGCACAATGCCGACTTACGTCCTGGGGTAGCAATCCTACATAGGGTCTGTGTACGTGCCTTTCCTGAGAGGCCAGTTTTAGATTGCGACTCAACACTGGGTGGTTACTGTAACCCTTGGAGCTTCATATTTATGACGAAACACAAAAATTGCATCGGAATTGAATATAGTAGGCACAATGCCGACTTACGTTCAGGTGGAGCAATGCTTCAAACAGTCAGTATACGTGCCTTTCCTGAAGGACAGTATTAGATTGCGACGCACCACTGGGTGTTTACTGTAACCCTTGGAGCTTCATATTGACTATGAAACACAGAAATTGCATCGGGATTCATTATAGTAGGCACAATGCCGACTTACGTCCAGGGGGAGCAATGCTTCAAACAGTCTGTATACGTGCCGTTACTGAGAGGCCAGTATTAGATTGCGACGCACCACTGGGTGTTTACTGTAACCCTTGGAGCTTCATATTGACGATGAAACACAGAAATTGCATCGGGATTGAATTTAGTAGGAACAATGCTGACTTGCGTCCAGGGGGAGTAATGCTTCAAACAGTCTGTATTCGTGCCTTTCCTGAGAGGCCAGTATTAGATTGCGACGCTCCACTGGGTGTATACTACCACCCTTGGAGCTTCATATTGACGATGAAACACAGAAATTGCATCGGGATTGATATATAGTAGGCACAATGCCGACTTACGTCCAGGGGGGGAATGCTTCAAACAGTCTGTATACGTGCCTTTCCTGAGAGGCCAGTGTTAGACTGCGACGCACCACTGGGTGTTTACTGTACCCTTGGAGCTTCAAATTGACGATGAAACACAGAAATTGCATCGGGATTGAATATAGTAGGCACAACGCCGACTTACGTTCAGGGGAGCAATGCTTCAAAGAGACTTTATACGTGCCGTTAGAGAGAGGCCAGTATTTGATTGCGACGCACCACTGGGTGTTTACTGTAACCCTTGGAGCTTCATATTGACGATAAAACACAGAAATTGCATAGGGATTGTATATAGTTGGCACAATGCCGACTTACGTCCAGGGGGAGTAATGCTTCAAACAGTCTGTATTTGTGCCGTTACTGAGAGGCCAGTATTAGATTGCGACGCACCACTGAGTGTTTACTGTAACCCTTGGAGCTTCATATTGACGATGAAACACAGCAATTGCATCGGGATTGAATATAGTAGGCACATTGCCGACTTACGTCCAGGGGGAGTAATGCTTCAAACAGTCTGTATACGTGCCTTTCCTGAGAGGCCAGTATTAGATTGCGACGCACCACTGGGTGTTTACTGTAACCCTTGGAGCTTCATATTGACGATGAAACGCCGATATTGCATCGGGATTGAATATAGTAGGCACAATGCCGACTTACGTCCAGAGGAAGGAATGCTTTAAATAGTCTGTATACGTGCCTTCCCTGAGAGGCCAGTATTAGATTGCGACGCACCACTGGGTGTATGCTGCCACCCTTGGAGCTTCATATTGACGATGAAACACAGAAATTGCATCTGGATTGATATATAGTAGGCAGAATGCCGACTTACGTCCAGTGCGGGCAATGCTTCAAACAGTCTGTATACATGCCTTTCTTGAGAGGCCAGTGTTAGACTGCGACGGACCACTGGGTGTTTACTGTACCCTTGGAGCTTCATATTGACGATGAAACACAGAAATTGCATCGGGATTGAATATAGTAGGCACAATGCCGACTTACGTTCAGGGGAGCAATGCTTCAAAGAGTCTTTATACGTGCCGTTACAGAGAGGCCAGTATTAGATTGCGACGCAACACTGGCTGTTTACTGCAACCCTTGGAGCTTCATATTGACGATGAAACACAGAAATTGCATCGGGATTGAATATAGTAGCAACAATGCCGATTTATGTCCAGGGGGAGCAATGCTTCAAACAACCTGTATACGTGCCTTTCCTGAGAGGCCAGTGTTAGACTGCGACGCACCACTGGGTGTTTACTGTACCCTTGGAGCTTCATATTGACGATGAAACACAGAAATTGCATCGGGATTGAATATAGTAGGCACAACGCCGACTTACGTTCACGGGAGCAATGCTTCAAAGAGACTTTATACGTGCCGTTACAGAGAGGCCAGTATTAGATTGCGACGCACCACTGGGTGTTTACTGTAACCCTTGGAGCTTCATATTGACGATGAAACACAGAAATTGCATCGGGATTGTATATAGTAGGCACAATGCCGACTTACATCCAGGGGGAGTAATGCTTGAAACAGTCTGTATACGTGCCTTTCCTGAGAGGCCAGTATTAGATTGCGACGCACCACTGGGTGTTTACTGTAACCCTTGGAGCTTCATATTGACTATGAAACACAGAAATTGCATCGGTATTGAATATAGCAGGCACAATGCCGACTTACGTCCAGGGGGAGTAATGCTTCAAACAGTCTGTATTTGTGCCGTTACTGAGAGGCCAGTATTAGATTGCGACGCACCACTGAGTGTTTACTGTAACCCTTGGAGCTTCATATTGACGATGAAACACAGCAATTGCATCGGGATTGAATATAGTAGGCACAATGCCGACTTACGTCCAGAGGAAGTAATGCTTCAAATAGTCTGTATACGTGCCTTTCCTGAGAGGCCAGTAGTAGATTGCGACGCACCACTGGGTGTATGCTGCCACCCTTGGAGCTTCATATTGACGATGAAACACAAAATTGCATCTGGATTGATATATAGTAGGCAGAATGCCGACTTACGTCCAGTGCGGGCAATGCTTCAAACAGTCTGTATACATGCCTTTCTTGAGAGGCCAGTGTTAGACTGCGACGCACCACTGGGTGTTTACTGTACCCTTGGAGCTTCATATTGACGATGAAACACAGAAATTGCATCGGGATTGAATATAGTAGGCACAATGCCGACTTACGTTCAGGGGAGCAATGCTTCAAAGAGTCTTTATACGTGCCGTTACAGAGAGGCCAGTATTAGATTGCGACGCAACACTGGGGGTTTACTGTAACCCTTGGAGCTTCATATTGACGATGAAACACATAAATTGCATCGGGATTGAATGTAGTAGGCACAATGCCGACTTACGTCCTGGGGGGACTATGCTTCAAACAGTCTGTATACGTGCCGTTATAGAGAGGCCAGTATTAGATTGCGACGCACGACTGGGTGTTTACTGTAACCCTTGGAGCTTCATATTGACGATGATCACAGAAATTGCATCGGGATTGAATATAGTAGGCACAATGCCGCCTTACGTCCAGGGGGAGCAATACTTCAAACAGTCTGTATACGTGCCGTTACTGAGAGGCCAATATTAGATTGCGACGCACCACTGGGTGTTTATTGTAACCACTGGATCATCATATTGACGATGAAACACAGAAATTGCATCAGGATTAAATATAGTAGCCACAATGCCGACTTACGTCCAGGGGGAGCAATGCTTCAAACAGTCTGTATACGTGCCTTTCCTGAGAGGCCAGTATTAGATTGCGACGCACCACTGGGTGTTTACTGTTACCGTTGGTGCTTCATATTGACGATGATACACAGAAATTGCATCGGGATCGAATATAGTAGGCACAATGCCGACTTACGTCCAGGGGGAGCAAAGCTTCAAACAGTCTGTATACGTGCCGTTACTGAGAGACCAGTATTAGATTGCGACGCACCACTGGGTGTATACTGTAACCACTGGAGCATCATATTGACGATGTAACACAGAAATTGCGTCGGGATTAATTATAGTAGGCACAATGCCGACTTACGTCCTGGGGGAGCAATGCTTCAAACAGTCTGTATACGTGCCTTTCCTGAGAGGCCAGTATTAGATTGCGACACACCACTGGGTGTTTACTGTAACCCTTGGAGCTCCATATTGACGATGAAACACAGATATTGCATCGGGATTGAATATAGTAGGCAGAATGCCAACTTACGTCCAGGGGGTGTAATGCTTCAAACAGTCTGTATACGTGCCGTTACTGAGAGGCCAGTATTAGAATGCGACGCACCACTGGGTGTTTACTGTAACCCTTGGAGCATCATATTGACGATGAAACACAGAAATTGCATCGGGTTTGAATTTAGTAGGCACAATGCCGACTTACGTCCAGGGGGAGCAATGCTTCAAACAGTCTGTACACGTGCCTTTCCTGAGACGCCAGTATTAGATTGCGACGCACCACTGGCTGTTTACTGCAACCCTTGGAGCTTCATATTGACGATGAAACACAGAAATTGCATCGGGATTGAATATAGTAGCAACAATGCCGACTTATGTCCAGGGGGAGCAATGCTTCAAACAACCTGTATACGTGCCTTTCCTGAGAGGCCAGTGTTAGACTGCGACGCACCACTGGGTGTTTACTGTACCCTTGGAGCTTCATATTGACGATGAAACACAGAAATTGCATCGGGATTGAATATAGTAGGCACAATGCCGATTTACGTTCAGGGGAGCAATGCTTCAAAGAGTCTCTATACGTGCCGTTACAGAGAGGTCAGTATTAGATTGCGATGCACCACTGGGTGTTTACTATAACCCTTGGAGCTTCATATTGACGATGAAACACAGAAATTGCATCGGGATTGAATATAGTAGGCACAATGCCAACTTACGTCCAGGGGGAACTATGCTTCAAACAGTCTGTATACGTGCCGTTATAGAGAGGCCAGTATTAGATTGCGACGCACCACTGGGTGTTTACTGTAACCCTTGGAGCTTCATATTGACGATGAAACACAGAAGTTGCATAGGGATTGAATATAGTTGGCACAATGCCGACTTACGTCCAGGGGGAGTAATGCTTCAAACAGTCTGTATATGTGCCGTTACTGAGAGGCCAGTTCGAGATGGCGACGCACCACTGGGTGTTTACTATAACCCTTGGAGCTTCATATTGACGATGAAACACAGAAATTGCATCGGGATTGAATATAGTAGGCACAATGCTGACTTACGTCCAGGGGGGGCAATGCTTCAAACAGTCTGTATACGTGCCTTTCCTGAGAGGCCAGTGTTAGACTGCGACGCACCACTGGGTGTTTTCTGTACCCTTGGAGCTTCAAATTGACGATGAAACACAGAAATTGCATCGGGATTGAATATAGTAGGCACAACGCCGACTTACGTTCACGGGAGCAATGCTTCAAAGAGACTTTATACGTGCCGTTACGGAGAGGCCAGTATTAGATTGCGACGCACCACTGGGTGTTTACTGTAACCCTTGGAGCTTCATATTGACGATGAAACACAGAAATTGCATCGGGATTGTATATAGTAGGCACAATGCCGACTTACGTCCAGGGGGAGCAATGCTTCAAAGGGTCTGTGTACGTGCCTTTCCTGAGAGGCCAATATTAGATTGCGACGCATCACTGGGTGTATACCTTAACCACTGGAGCATCATATTGACGATGTAACACAGAAATTGCGTCGGGATTAATTATAGTAGGCACAATGCAGACTTACGTCCTGGGGGAGCAATGCTTCAAACAGTCTGTATACGTGCCTTTCCTGAGAGGCCAGTATTAGATTGCGACGCACCACTGGGTGTTTACTGTAACCCTTGGAGCTCCATATTGACGAAGAAACACAGATATTGCATCGGGATTGAATATAGTAGGCAGAATGCCAACTTACGTCCAGGGGGTGTAATGCTTCAAACAGTCTGTATACGTGCCGTTACTGAGAGGCCAGTATTAGAATGCGACGCACCACTGGGTGTTTACTGTAACCCTTGGAGCATCATATTGACGATGAAACACAGAAATTGCATCGGGATTGAATTTAGTATACACAATGCCGACTTACGTCCAGGGGGAGCAAAGCTTCAAACAGTCTGTATACGTGCCTTTCCTGAGACGCCAGTATTAGATTGCGACGCACCACTGGCTGTTTACTGCAACCCTCGGAGCTTCATATTGTCGATGAAACACAGAAATTGCATCGGGATTGAATATAGTAGGCACAATGCCGACTTATGTCCAAGGGGAGCAATGCTTCAAACAACCTGTATACGTGCCTTTCCTGAGAGGCCAGTGTTAGACTGCGACGCACCACTGGGGGTTTACTGTACCCTTGGAGCTTCATATTGACGATGAAACACAGAAATTGCATCGGGATAGAATATAGTAGTCACAATGCCGATTTACGTTCAGGGGAGCAATGCTTCAAAGAGTCTCTATACGTGCCGTTACAGAGAGGTCAGTATTAGATTGCGATGCACCACTGGGTGTTTACTATAACCCTTGGAGCTTCATATTGACGATGAAACACAGAAATTGCATCGGGATTGAATATAGTAGGCACAATGCCAACTTACGTTCAGGGGGAACTATGCTTCAAACAGTCTGTATACGTGCCGTTATTGAGAGGCCAGTATTAGATTGCGACGCACCACTGGGTGTTTACTGTATCCCTTGGAGCTTCATATTGACGATGAAACACAGAAGTTGCATCGGGATTGAATATAGTAGGCACAATGCCGACTTACGTCCAGGGGGAGTAATGCTTCAAACAGACTGTATATGTGCCGTTACTGAGAGGCCAGTACTAGATTGCGACGCACCACTGGGTGTTTACTGTAACCCTTGGAGCTTCATATTGACGATGAAACACAGAAATTGCATCGGGATTGAATATAGTAGGCACAATGCCGACTTACGTCCAGGGGGGGCAATGCTTCAAACAGTCTGTATACGTGCCTTTCCTGAGAGGCCAGTGTTAGACTGCGACGCACCACAGGGTGTTTACTGTACCCTTGGAGCTTCAAATTGACGATGAAACACAGAAATTGCATCGGGATTGAATATAGTAGGCACAACGCCGACTTACGTTCACGGGAGCAATGCTTCAAAGAGACTTTATACGTGCCGTTACTGAGAGGCCAGTATTAGATTGCGACGCACCACTGGGTGTTTACTGTAACCCTTGGAGCTTCATATTGACGATGAAACACAGAAATTGCTTCGGGATTGTATATAGTAGGCACAATGCCGACTTACGTCCAGGGGGAGCAATGCTTCAAAGAGTCTGTGTACGTGCCTTTCCTGAGAGGACAGTTTTAGATTGCGACTCACCACTGGGTGTTTACTGTAACCCTTGGAGCTTCATATTGACTATGAAACACAGAAATTGCATTGGTATTGAATATAGTAGGCACAATGCCGACTTACGTCCAGGGGGAGTAATGCTTCAAAGAGTCTGTATTTGTGCCGTTACTGAGAGGCCAGTATTAGTTTGCGACGCACCACTGAGTGTTTACTGTAACCCTTGGAGCTTCATATTGACGTTGAAACGCTGAAATTGCATCGGAATTGAATATAGTAGGCACAATGCCGACTTACGTCCAGGGGGAGTAATGCTTCAAACAGTCTGTATATGTGCCTTTCCTGAGAGGCCAGTATTAGATTGCGACGCACCACTGGGTGTTTACTGTAACCCTTGGAGCTTCATATTGACGATGAAACACAAAAATTGCATCGGGATTGAATGTAGTAGGCACAATGCCGACTTACGTCCAGGGGGAACTATGGTTCAAACTGTCTGTATATGTGCCGTTATAGAGAGGCCAGTATTAGATTGCGACGCACGACTGGGTGTTTACTGTAACCTTGGAGCTTCATATTGACGATGAAACACAGAAATTGCATCGGGATTGAATATAATAGGCACAATGCCGACTTACGACCAGGGGGAGCAATGCATCAAACAGTCTGTATACGTGCCGTTACTGAGAGGCCAGTATTAGATTGCGACGCACCACTGGGTGTTTACTGTAACCCTTGGAGCTTCATATTGACGATGAAACACAGAAGTTGCATCGGGATTGAAAATAGGAGGCATAATGCGGACTTACTTCCAGGGGGAGTAATGCTTCAAACAGTCTGCGTACGTGTCTTTCCTGAGAGGCCAGTATTAGACTGCGACGCACCAGTGGGAGTTTACTGTAACCCTTGGAGCTTCATATTGACGATGAAACACAGAAATTGCATCGTGATTGAATATAGTAGGCACAATGCGGACTTACGTCCAGGGGGAGTAATGCTTCAAACAGTCTGTATACGTGCCGTTACTGAGAGTCCAGTATTAGATTGCGACGCACCACTGAGTGTTTACTGTGAACCTTGGAGCTTCATATTGACGATAAAACACAGAAATTGCATCGGGATTTAATATAGTAGGCATAATTCGGACTTACGTCCAGGGGGAGTAATGCTTCAAACAGTCTGTAAACGTGCCTTTCCTGAGAGTTCAGTATTAGACTGCGACGCACCATTGGGAGATTACTGTACCCTTCGAGCTTCATATTGACGATGAAACACAGAAATTTCATCGGGATTGAATATAGTAGGCACAATGTCGACTTACGTCCAGGGGGAGCAATGCTTCAAACAGTCTGTATACGTACCATTACTGAGATACAAGTATTATATTGCGACGCACCACTGGGTGTTTACTGTAACCCTTGGAGCTTCATATTGACGATGAAACACAGAAATTGCATCGGGATTGAATATAGTACGCCCAATGCCGACTTACGTCCAGGGGGAGCAATGCTTCATACAGTTGTATACGTGCCTGTCCTGAGATTCCAGTATTAGATTGCGACGCACCACTGGGTGTTTACTGTAACCCATGGAGCTTCATATTGACGATGAAACACAGAAATTGCACCGGGATTGAATATAGTAGGCACAATGCCGCCTTACGTCCAGGGGGAGTAATGCTTCAAACAGTCTGTATACGTGCCTGTCCTGAGAGTTCAGTATTAGACTGCGACGCACCATTGGGAGTATACTGTACCCTTCGAGCATCATATTGACGATGAAACACTGAAATTGCCTCTGGATTGAATATAGTAGGCACAATGCCGACTTACGTTCGGGGAGCAATGCTTCAAAACTGTCTTTATACGTGCCGTTACAGAGAGGCCAGTATTAGATTGCGACGCACCACTGGGTGTTTACTGTAACCCTTGGAGCTTCATATAGACGTTGAAACACAGAAATTGCATCGGGATTGTATATAGTGGGCACAATGCCGACTTACGTCCAGGGGGAGCAATCCTTCAAAGAGTCTGTGTTCGTGCCTTTCCTGAGAGGCCAGTTTTAGATTGCGACTCACCACTGGGTGGTTACTGTAACCCTTGGAGCTTCATATTGACTAAGAAACACAGAAATTGCATCGGGATTGAATTTAGTAGGCACAATGCCGACTTACGTCCAGGGGGTGTAATGCTTCAAACAGTCTGTATATGTGCCGTTACTGAGAGGCCAGTATTAGATTGCGACGCACCACTGGGTGTTTACTGTAACCACTGGAGCATCATATTGACGATGTAACACAGAAATTGCATCGGGATTAAATATAGTAGGCACAATGCCGACTTACGTCCAGGGGGAGCAATGCTTCAAAGAGTCTGTATACGTGCATTTTTTGAGAGGCCAGTATTAGATTGCGACGCACCACTGGGTGTTTACTGTAACCCTTGGTGCTTGATATTGACGATGAAACACAGGAATAGCATCGGGATTGAATATAGTAGGCACAATGCCGACTTACGTCCAGGGGGAGCAATGCTTCAAACAGTCTGTATACGTGCCGTTACTGAGAGGCCAGTATTAGATTGCGACGCACCACTGTGTGTTTACTGTAACCCTTGGAGATTCATATTGACGATTAAACACAGAAATTGCATCGGGATTGAATATAGTAGGAACAATGCTGACTTGCGTCCAGGGGGAGTAATGCTTCAAACAGTCTGTATACGTGCCGTTACTGAGAGGCCAGTATTACATTGCGACGCACCACTGGGTGTTTACTGTAACCCTTGGAGCTTCATATTGGCGATGAAACACAGAAATTGCATCGGGATTTAATATAGTAGGCACTATGCCGACTTACGTTCAGGGGAGCAATCCTTCAAAGAGTCTTTATACGTGCCGTTACAGAGAGGCCAGAATTAGATTGCGACGCACCACTGGGTGTTTACTATATCGCTTGGAGCTTCATATTGACGATGAAACACATAAATTGCATCGGGATTGAATATAGTAGGAACAATGCCGACTTACGTCCAGGGGGAACTATGCTTCAAACAGTCTGTATACGTGCCGTTACTGAGAGGCCAGTATTAGATTGCGACGCAACACTGGGTCTTTACTGTAACCACTGGCGCATCATGTTGACGATGAAACACAGAAATTGCATCGGGATTAAATATAGTAGGCACAATGCCGACTTACGTCCAGGGGGAGCAATGCTTCAAACAGTCTGTATACGTGCCTTTCCTGACAGGCCAGTATTAGATTGCGACGCACCACTGGGTATTTACTGTAACCCTTGGAGCTTCATATTGACGATGAAACACAGGAATTGCATCGGGATATAATATAGTAGGCATAATTCGGACTTACGTCCAGGGGGAGTAATGCTTCAAACAGTCTGTATACGTGCCCTTCCTGATAGTTCAGTATTAGATTGCGACGCACCATTGGGAGTTTACTGTAACCTTGGAGCTTCATATTGACGATGAAACACAGAAATTGCATCGGGATTGAATATAGTAGGCACAATGCCGACATACGTCCAGGGGGAGCAATGCTTCAAACAGTCTGTATACGTGCCATTACTGAGATACAAGTATCATATTGCGACGCACCACTGGGTGTTTACTGTAACCCTTGGAGCTTCATATTGACGATGAAACACAGAAATTGCATCGGGATTGAATATAGTAGGCACAATGCCGACTTACGTCCAGGGGGAGCAATGCTTCATACAGTTGTATACGTGCCTGTCCTAAGATTCCAGTATTAGATTGCGACGCAGCACTGGGTGTTTACTGTAACCCTTGGAGCTTCATATTGAAGTTGAAACACAGAAATTGCATCGGGATTGAATATAGTAGGCACAATGCCGACTTACGTCCAGGGGGAGCAATCCTTCAAAGAGTCTGTGTACGTGCCTTTCCTGAGAGGCCAGTTTTAGATTGCGACTCACCACTGGGTGGTTACTGTAACCCTTGGAGCTTCATGTTGACGACGAAACACAGAAATTGCATCGGAATTGAATATAGTAGGCACAATGCCGACTTACGTTCAGGGGAGCAATGCTTCAAACAGTCTGTATACGTGCCTTTCCTGAAGGACAGTATTAGATTGCGACGCATCACTGGGTGTTTACTGTAACCCTTGGAGTTTCATATTGACTATGAAACACAGAAATTGCATCGGGATTGAATATAGTAGGCACAATGCCGACTTGCGTCCATTGGGAGTAATGCTTCAAACAGTCTGTATATGTGCCGTTACTGAGAGGCCAGTATTAGATTGCGACGCACCACTGGGTGTTTACTGTAACCACTGGAGCATCATATTGACGATGAAACACAGAATTTGCATCGGGATTAAATATAGTAGGCACAATGCCGACTTACGTCCAGGGGGAGTAATGCTTCAAACAGTCTGTATACGTGCCTTTCCTGAGAGGCCAGTAGTAGACTGCGACGCACCAGTGGGAGTTTACTGTAACCCTTGGAGCTTCATATTGACGATGAAACACAGAAATTGCATCGGGATTGAATATAGTAGGCACAATGCCGACTTACGTCAGGGGGAGCAATTCTTCAAACAGTCTGTATACGTGCCGTTACTATGAGGCCAGTATTAGATTGCGACGCACCACTGGGTGTTTACTGTATCCCTTGGAGCATCATATTGACGATGAAACACAGAAATTGCATCGGGATTGAATATAGTAGGAACAATGCTGACTTGCGTCCAGGGGGAGTAATGCTTCAAACAGTCTGTATACGTGCCGTTACTGAGAGGCCAGTATTAGATGGCGACGCACCACTGGGTGTTTACTGTAACCCTTGGAGCTTCATATTGGCGATGAAACACAGAAATTGCATCGGGATTTAATATAGTAGGCACAATGCCGACTTACGTTCAGGGGAGCAATGCTTCAAAGAGTCTTTATACGTGCCGTTACAGAGAGGCCAGTATTAGATTGCAACGCACCACTTGGTGTTTACTATAACGCTTGGAGTTTCATATTGACGATGAAACACATAAATTGCATCGGGATTGAATATAGTAGGCACAATGCCGACTTACGTCCAGGGGGAACTATGCTTCAAACAGTCTGTATACGTGCCGTTATAGAGAGGCCAGTATTAGATTGCGACGCACAACTGGGTGTTTACTGTAACCCTTGGAGCTTCATATTGACGATGAAACACAGAAATTGCATCGGGATTGAATATAGTAGGCACAATGCCGACTTACGTCCAGGGGGAGCAATGCTTCAAACAGTCTGTATACGTGCCGTTACTGAGTGGCCAGTATTAGATTGCGACGCACCACTGGGTGTTTACTGTAACCACTGGAGCATCATATTGACGATGAAACACAGAAACTTCATCGGGATTAAATATAGTAGGCACAATGCCGACTTACGTCCAGGGGAAGCAATGCTTCAAACAGTCTGTATACGTGCCTTTCCTGACAGGCCAGTATTAGATTGCGACGCACCACTGGGTGTTTACTGTAACCCTTGGTGCTTCATATTGACGATGAAACACAGAAATAGCATCGGGATTGAATATAGTAGGCACAATGCTGACTTACGTCCAGGGGGAGTAATGCCTAAAACAGTCTGTATATGTGCAGTTACTGAGAGGCCAGTATTAGATTGCGACGCACCACTGGGTTTTTACTGTAACCCTTGGAGCTTTATATTGACGATAAAACACAGAAATTGCATCGGGATTTAATATAGTAGGCATAATTCGGACTTACGTCCAGGGGGAGTAATGCTTCAAACAGTCTGTATACGTGCCTTTCCTGAGAGTTCAGTATTAGACTGCGACGCACCATTGGGAGTTTACGGTAACCTTGGAGCTTCACATTGACGATGAAACACAGAAATTGCATCGGGATTGAATATAGTAGGCACAATGCCGACTTACGTCCAGGGGGGGCAATGCTTCAAACAGTCTGTATACGTGCCATTACTGAGATACAAGTATTATATTGCGACGCACCACTGTGTGTTTACTGTAACCCTTGGAGCTTCATATAGGCGATTAAACACAGATATTTTATCGGGATTTAATATAGTAGGCACAATGCCGACTTACGTTCTGGGGAGCAATGCTTCAAAGAGTCTTTATACGTGCCGTTACAGAGAGGCCAGTATTAGATTGCGACGCACCACTGGGTGTTTACTATAACGCTTGGAGCTTCATATTGACGATGAAACACATAAATTGCATCGGGATTGAATATAGTAGGCACAATGCCGACTTACGTCCAGGGGGAACTATGCTTCAAACAGTCTGTATACGTGCCGTTACTGAGAGGCCAGTATTAGATTGCGACGCAACACTGGGTCTTTACTGTAACCACTGGAGCATCATATTGACGATGAAACACAGAAATTGCATCGGGATTAAATATAGTAGGCACAATGCCGACTTACGTCCAGGGGGAGCAATGCTTCAAACAGTCTGTATACGTGCCTTTCCTGACAGGCCAATATTAGATTGCGACGCACCACTGGGTGTTTACTGTAACCCTTGGTGCTTCATATTGACGATGAAACACAGTAATAGCATCGGGATTGAATATAGTAGGCACAATGCCGACTTACGTCCAGGGGGAGAAATGCCTAAAACAGTCTGTATATGTGCAGTTACTGAGAGGCCAGTATTAGATTGCGACGCACCACTGGGTATTTACTGTAACCCTTGGAGCTTCATATTGACGATGAAACACAGAAATTGCATCGGGATTTAATATAGTAGGCATAATTCGGACTTACGTCCAGGGGGAGCAATGCTTCAAACAGTCTGTATACGTGCCATTACTGAGATACAAGTATTATATTGCGACGCACCACTGGGTGTTTACTGTAACCCTTGGAGCTTCATATTGACGATGAAACACAGATATTGCATCGGGATTGAATACAGTAGGCACAATGCCGACTTACGTCCAGGGGGAGCAATGCTTCAAACAGTCTGTATACGTGCCTTTCCTGACAGGCCAATATTAGATTGCGACGCACCACTGGGTGTTTACTGTAACCCTTGGTGCTTCATATTGACGATGAAACACAGTAATAGCATCGGGATTGAATATAGTAGGCACAATGCCGACTTACGTCCAGGGGGAGTAATGCCTAAAACAGTCTGTATATGTGCAGTTACTGAGAGGCCAGTATTAGATTGCGACGCACCACTGGGTATTTACTGTAACCCTTGGAGCTTCATATTGACGATGAAACACAGAAATTGCATCGGGATTGAATATAGTAGGCACAATGCCGACATACGTCCAGGGGGAGCAATGCTTCAAACAGTCTGTATACGTGCCATTACTGAGATACAAGTATCATATTGCGACGCACCACTGGGTGTTTACTGTAACCCTTGGAGCTTCATATTGACGATGAAACACAGAAATTGCATCGGGATTGAATATAGTAGGCACAATGCCGACTTACGTCCAGGGGGGGCGATGCTTCATACAGTTGTATACGTGCCTGTCCTAAGATTCCAGTATTAGATTGCGACGCAGCACTGGGTGTTTACTGTAACCCTTGGAGCTTCATATTGAAGTTGAAACACAGAAATTGCATCGGGATTGAATATAGTAGGCACAATGCCGACTTACGTCCAGGGGGAGCAATCCTTCAAAGAGTCTGTGTACGTGCCTTTCCTGAGAGGCCAGTTTTAGATTGCGACTCACCACTGGGTGGTTACTGTAACCCTTGGAGCTTCATGTTGACGACGAAACACAGAAATTGCATCGGAATTGAATATAGTAGGCACAATGCCGACTTACGTTCAGGGGGAGCAATGCTTCAAACAGTCTGTATACGTGCCTTTCCTGAAGGACAGTATTAGATTGCGACGCATCACTGGGTGTTTACTGTAACCCTTGGAGTTTCATATTGACTATGAAACACAGAAATTGCATCGGGATTGAATATAGTAGGCACAATGCCGACTTGCGTCCATTGGGAGTAATGCTTCAAACAGTCTGTATATGTGCCGTTACTGAGAGGCCAGTATTAGATTGCGACGCACCACTGGGTGTTTACTGTAACCACTGGAGCATCATATTGACGATGAAACACAGAATTTGCATCGGGATTAAATATAGTAGGCACAATGCCGACTTACGTCCAGGGGGAGTAATGCTTCAAACAGTCTGTATACGTGCCTTTCCTGAGAGGCCAGTAGTAGACTGCGACGCACCAGTGGGAGTTTACTGTAACCCTTGGAGCTTCATATTGACGATGAAACACAGAAATTGCATCGGGATTGAATATAGTAGGCACAATGCCGACTTACGTCAGGGGGAGCAATTCTTCAAACAGTCTGTATACGTGCCGTTACTATGAGGCCAGTATTAGATTGCGACGCACCACTGGGTGTTTACTGTATCCCTTGGAGCATCATATTGACGATGAAACACAGAAATTGCATCGGGATTGAATATAGTAGGAACAATGCTGACTTGCGTCCAGGGGGAGTAATGCTTCAAACAGTCTGTATACGTGCCGTTACTGAGAGGCCAGTATTAGATGGCGACGCACCACTGGGTGTTTACTGTAACCCTTGGAGCTTCATATTGGCGATGAAACACAGAAATTGCATCGGGATTTAATATAGTAGGCACAATGCCGACTTACGTTCAGGGGAGCAATGCTTCAAAGAGTCTTTATACGTGCCGTTACAGAGAGGCCAGTATTAGATTGCAACGCACCACTTGGTGTTTACTATAACGCTTGGAGTTTCATATTGACGATGAAACACATAAATTGCATCGGGATTGAATATAGTAGGCACAATGCCGACTTACGTCCAGGGGGAACTATGCTTCAAACAGTCTGTATACGTGCCGTTATAGAGAGGCCAGTATTAGATTGCGACGCACAACTGGGTGTTTACTGTAACCCTTGGAGCTTCATATTGACGATGAAACACAGAAATTGCATCGGGATTGAATATAGTAGGCACAATGCCGACTTACGTCCAGGGGGAGCAATGCTTCAAACAGTCTGTATACGTGCCGTTACTGAGTGGCCAGTATTAGATTGCGACGCACCACTGGGTGTTTACTGTAACCACTGGAGCATCATATTGACGATGAAACACAGAAACTTCATCGGGATTAAATATAGTAGGCACAATGCCGACTTACGTCCAGGGGAAGCAATGCTTCAAACAGTCTGTATACGTGCCTTTCCTGACAGGGCAGTATTAAATTGCGACGCACCACTGGGTGTTTACTGTAACCCTTGGTGCTTCATATTGACGATGAAACACAGAAATAGCATCGGGATTGAATATAGTAGGCACAATGCTGACTTACGTCCAGGGGGAGTAATGAATAAAACAGTCTGTATATGTGCAGTTACTGAGAGGCCAGTATTAGATTGCGACGCACCACTGGGTATTTACTGTAACCCTTGGAGCTTTATATTGACGATAAAACACAGAAATTGCATCGGGATTTAATATAGTAGGCATAATTCGGACTTACGTCCAGGGGGAGTAATGCTTCAAACAGTCTGTATACGTGCCTTTCCTGAGAGTTCAGTATTAGACTGCGACGCACCATTGGGAGTTTACGGTAACCTTGGAGCTTCACATTGACGATGAAACACAGAAATTGCATCGGGATTGAATATAGTAGGCACAATGCCGACTTACGTCCAGGGGGAGCAATGCTTCAAACAGTCTGTATACGTGCCATTACTGAGATACAAGTATTATATTGCGACGCACCACTGTGTGTTTACTGTAACCCTTGGAGCTTCATATTGGCGATTAAACACAGATATTTTATCGGGATTTAATATAGTAGGCACAATGCCGACTTACGTTCTGGGGAGCAATGCTTCAAAGAGTCTTTATACGTGCCGTTACAGAGAGGCCAGTATTAGATTGCGACGCACCACTGGGTGTTTACTATAACGCTTGGAGCTTCATATTGACGATGAAACACATAAATTGCATCGGGATTGAATATAGTAGGCACAATGCCGACTTACGTCCAGGGGGAACTATGCTTCAAACAGTCTGTATACGTGCCGTTACTGAGAGGCCAGTATTAGATTGCGACGCAACACTGGGTCTTTACTGTAACCACTGGAGCATCATATTGACGATGAAACACAGAAATTGCATCGGGATTAAATATAGTAGGCACAATGCCGACTTACGTCCAGGGGGAGCAATGCTTCAAACAGTCTGTATACGTGCCTTTCCTGACAGGCCAATATTAGATTGCGACGCACCACTGGGTGTTTACTGTAACCCTTGGTGCTTCATATTGACGATGAAACACAGTAATAGCATCGGGATTGTATATAGTAGGCACAATGCCGACTTACGTCCAGGGGGAGTAATGCCTAAAACAGTCTGTATATGTGCAGTTACTGAGAGGCCAGTATTAGATTGCGACGCACCACTGGGTATTTACTGTAACCCTTGGAGCTTCATATTGACGATGAAACACAGATATTGCATCGTGATTTAATATAGTAGGCATAATTCGGACTTACGTCCAGGGGGAGCAATGCTTCAAACAGTCTGTATACGTGCCATTACTGAGATACAAGTATTATATTGCGACGCACCACTGGGTGTTTACTGTAACCCTTGGAGCTTCATATTGACGATGAAACACAGATATTGCATCGGGATTGAATACAGTAGGCACAATGCCGACTTACGTCCAGGGGGAGCAATGCTTCATACAGTTGTATACGTGCCTGTCCTAAGATTCCAGTATTAGATTGCGACGCACCACTGGGTGTTTACTGTAACCCATGGAGCTTCATATTGACGATGAAACACAGAAATTGCACCGGGATTGAATATAGTAGGCACAATGCCGACTTACGTCCAGGGGGAGTAATGCTTCAAACAGTCTGTATACGTGCCTTTCCTGAGAGGCCAGTGTTAGACTGCGATGCACCACTGGGTGTTTACTGTACCCTTGGAGCCTCATATTGACGATGAAACACAGAAATTGCATCGGGATTGAATATAGTAGGCACAATGCAGACTTACGTTCAGGAGAGCAATGCTTCAAAGAGTCTTTATACGTGCCGTTACAGAGAGGCCAGTATTAGATTGCGACGCACCACTGGGTGTTTACTGTAACCCTTGGAGCTTCATATTGACGTTGAAACACAGAAATTGCATCGGGATTGTATATAGTAGGCACAAAATTCCGACTTACGTCCAGGGGGAGCAATCCTTCAAAGAGTCTGTGTACGTGCCCTTCCTGAGAGGCCAGTATTAGATAGCGACGCACCACTGGGTGTTTACTGTAACCACTGGAGCATCATATTGACGATGAAACACAGAAATTGCATCGGGATTAAATATAGTAGGCACAATGCCGACTTACGTCCAGGGGGAGTAATGCTTCAAACAGTCTGTATACGTGCCTTTCCTGAGAGGCCAGTAGTAGACTGCGGCGCACCAGTGGGAGTTTACTGTAACCCTTGGAGCTTCATATTGACGATGAAACACAGAAATTGCATCGGGATTGAATATAGTAGGCACAATGCCGACTTACGTCCAGGGGAAACAATGCTTCAAACAGTCTGTATACGTGCCGTCACTGAGAGGCCAGTATTAGATTGCGACGCACCACTGGGTGTTTACTGTAACCCTTGGAGCATCAAATTGACGATGAAACACAGAAATTGCATCGGGATTGAATATAGTAGGAACAATGCTGACTTGCGTCCAGGGGGAGTAATGCTTCAAACAGTCTGTATACGTGCCGTTATAGAGAGACCAGTATTAGATTGCGGCGCACCACTGGGTGTTTACTGTAACCTTTGGAGCTTCATATTGACGATGAAACACAGAAACTGCATCGGGATAGAATATAGTAGGCACAATGCCAACTTACGTTCAGGGGAGCAATGCTCCAAAGAGTCTTTATACGTGCCGTTACAGAGAGGCCAGTATTAGATTGCGACGCACCACTGGGTGTTTACTATAACGCTTGGAGCTTCATATTGACGATGAAACACATAAATTGCATCGGGATTGAATATAGTAGGCACAATGCCGACTTACGTCCAGGGGGAACTATGCTTCAAACAGTCTGTATACGTGCCTTTCCTGAGAGGCCAGTATTAGATTGCGACGCACCACTGGGTGTTTACTGTAACCCTTGGTGCTTCATATTGACGATGAAACACAGAAATAGCATCATGATTGAACATAGTAGGCACAATGCTGACTTACGTCCAGGGGGAGTAATGCCTAAAACAGTCTGTATATGTGCAGTTACTGAGAGGCCAGTATTAGATTGCGACGCACCACTGGGTATTTACTGTAACCCTTGGAGCTTCATATTGACGATGAAACACAGAAATTGCATCGGGATTTAATATAGTAGGCATAATTCGGACTTACGTCCAGGGATAGTAATGCTTCAAACAGTCTGTATACGTGCCTTTCCTGAGAGTTCAGTATTAGACTGCGACGCACCATTGGGAGTTTACTGTAACCTTGGAGCTTCATATTGACGATGAAACACAGAAATTGCATCGGGATTGAATATAGTAGGCACAATGCCGACTTACGTCCAGGGGGAGCAATGCTTCAAACAGTCTGAATACGTTCCATTACTGAGATACAAGTATTATATTGCGACGCACCACTGGGTGTTTACTGTAACCCTTGGAGCTTCATATTGACGATGAAACACAGAAATTGCTTCGGGATTGAATATAGTAGACACAATGCCGACTTACGTCCAGGGGGAGCAATGCTTCAAACAGTTGTATACGTGCCTGTCCCAAGATTCCAGTATTAGATTGCGACGCACCACTAGGTGTTTACTGTAACCCATGGAGCTTCATATTGACGATGAAACACAGAAATTGCACCGGGATTGAATATAGTAGGCACAATGCCGACTTACGTCCAGGGGGAGTAATGCTTCAAACAGTCCGTATACGTGCCTTTCGTGAGAGGCCAGTATTAGATTGCGACGCACCACTGGGTGTTTACTGTAACCCTTGGAGCTTCATATTGACGATGAAACATAGAAATTGCATCGGGATTGAATATAGTAGTCACAATGCCGACTTACGTCCAGGGAGAGTAATGCTACAAACAGTCTGTATACGTGCCTTTCCTGAGAGGCCAGTATTAGATTGCGACGCACCACTGGGTGTTTACTGTAACCCTTGGAGCTTCATATTGACGATGAAACACAGAAATTGCATCGGGATTGAATATAGTGGGCGCAATGCCAGCTTACGTCCAGGGGAGCAATGCTTCAACCAGTCTGTGTACGTGCCTTTCCTGAGAGGCCAGCATTAGATTGCGATGCACCACTGGGTGTTTACTGTAACCCTTGGAGCTTCATATTGACGATGAAACACAGAAATTTCATTGGGATTGAATATAGTAGGCACAATGCCGACTTACGTCCAGGGGGAGTAATGCTTCAAACAGTCTGAATACGTGCCTTTCCTGAGTGGCCCGTATTAGATAGCGACGCACCACTGGGTGTTTACTGTAACCCTTGGAGCTTCATATTGACGATGAAACAAAGAAATTGCATCGGGATTGAATATAGTAGTCACAATGCCTACTTACGTCCAGGGAGAGTAATGCTACAAACAGTCTGTATACTTGCCTTTCCTGAGAGGCCAGTATGAGATTGCGACACACCACTGGGTGTTTACTGTAAACCTTGGAGCTTCATATTGACGATGAAACACAGAAATTGCATCGGGATTGAATATAGTAGGCACAACGCCGACTTACGTTCAGGGGAGCAGTGCTTCAAAGAGTCTTTATACGTGCCGTTACAGAGAGACCAGTATAAGATTGCGACGCACCACTGGGTGTTTACTGTAACCCTTGGAGCTTCATATTGACGATGAAACACAGAAATTGCATCGGGATTGAATGTAGTAGGCACAATGCCGACTTACGTACAGGGGGAGCAATGCTTCAAACAGTCTGTATACGTGCCGTTACTGAGAGGCCAGTATTTGATTCCGACGCACCACTGGGTGTTTACTGTAACCACTGGAGCATCATATTGACGATGAAACAGAGAAATTTCATCGGGATCAAATATAATAGGCACAATGCTGACTCACGTCCAGGGGGACCAATGCTTCAAACAGTCTGTATACGTGCCTTTCCTGAGAGGCCAGTATTAGATTGCGACGCACCACTGGGTGTTTACTGTAACCCTTGGAGCTTCATATTGACGATGAAACACAGAAATTGCATCGGGATTGAATATAGTAGGAACAATGCTGTCTTGCGTCCAGGGGGAGTAATGCTTCAAACAGTCTGTATACGTGCCATTATAGAGAGGCCAGTATTAGATTGCGACGCACCACTGGGTGTTTACTGTAACCTTTGGAGCTTCATATTGACGATGAAACACAGAAATTGCATCGGGATTGAATTTAGTAGGCACAATGCCAACTTACGTTCAGGGGAGCAATGCTTCAAAGAGTCTTTATACGTGCCGTTACAGAGAGGCCAGTATTAGATTGCGACGCACCACTGGGTGTTTACTGTAACCCTTGGAGCTTCATATTGACGATGAAACACAGAAATTGCATCGGGATTGAATATAGTGGGCACAATGCCGACTTACGTCCAGGGGGAGCTATGCGTCAAACAGTCTGTATACGTGCCGTTACCGAGAGGCCAGTATTAGATTGCGACGCACCACTGGGTGTTTACTGTAACCCATGGTGCTTCATATTGACGATGAAACACAGATATAGCATCATGAATGAATATAGTAGGCACAATGCTGACTTACGTCCAGGGGGAGTAATGCCTAAAACAGTCTGTATATGTGCAGTTACTGAGAGGCCAGTATTAGATTGCGACGCACCACTGGGTATTTACTGTAACCCTTAGAGCTTCATATTGACGATGAAACACAGAAATTGCATCGGGATTTAATATAGTAGGCATAATTCGGACTTACGTCCAGGGGGAGTAATGCTTCAAACAGTCTGTATATGTGCCTTTCCTGAGAGTTCAGTATTAGACTGCGACGCACCATTGGGAGTTTACTGTAACCTTGGAGCTTCATATTGACGATGGAACACATAAATTGCATCGGGATTGAATATAGTAGGCACAATGCCGACTTACGTCCAGGGGGAGCAATGCTTCAAACAGTCTGAATACGTGCCATTACTGAGATACAAGTATTATATTGCGACGCACTACTGGGTGTTTACTGTAACTCTTGGAGCTTCATATTGACGATGAAACACAGAAATTGCATCGGGATTGAATATAGTAGAAACAAAGCCGACTTACGTCCAGGGGGAGCAATGCTTCAAACAGTTGTATACGTGCCTGTCCTAAGATTCCAGTATTAGATTGCGACGCACCACTAGGTGTTTACTGTAACCCATGGAGTTTCATATTGACGATGAAACTAAGAAATTGCACCGGGGTGAATATAGTAGGCACAATGCCGACTTACGTCCAGGGGGAGTAATGCTTCAAACAGTCTGTATACGTGCCTTTCGTGAGAGGCCAGTATTAGATTGCGACGCACCACTGGGTGTTTACTGTAACCCTTGGAGTCTCATATTGACGATGAAACACAGAAATTGCATCTGGATAGAATATATTAGGCGCAATGCCAGCTTACGTCCAGGGGAGCAATGCTTCAAACAGTCTGTGTACGTGCCTTTCCTGAGAGGCCAGTATTAGATTGCGATGCACCACTGGGTGTTTACTGTAACCCTTGGAGCTTCATATTGACGATGAAACACAGAAATTTCATTGGGATTGAATATAGTAGGCACAATCCCGACTTACGTCCAAGGGGAGTAATGCTTCAAACAGTCTGTATACGTGCCTTTCCTGAGAGGCCAGTATAGGATTGCGACGCACCACTGGGTGTTTACTGTAACCCTTGGAGCTTCATATTGACTAAGAAACACAGAAATTGCATCGGGATTGAATATAGTAGGCACAATGCTGACTTAAGTCCAGGAGGAGTAATGCTTCAAACAGTCTGTATACGTGCATTTGCTGAGAGGCCAGTATTAGATTGCGACGCACCACTGGGTGTTTACTGTAACCCTTGGAGCTTCATATTGACGATTAAACACAGGAATTGCATCAGGATTTAATATAGTAGGCACAATGCTGACTTACGTGCAGGGGGAACAATGCATCAAACACTTTGTATACGTGCCTTTCCTGAGAGGCCAGTATTAGATTGCGACGCACCACTGGGCGTTTACTGTAACCCTTGGTGCTTCATATTGACGATGAAACACAGAAATAGCATCGGGATTGAATATAGTAGGCACAATGAAGACTTACGTCCAGGGGGAGTAATGCCTCAAACAGTCTGTATATGTGCAGTTACTGAGAGGCCAGTATTAGATTGCGACGCACCACTGGGTATTTACTGTAACCCTTGGAGCTTCATATTGACGATGAAACACAGAAGTTGCATCGGGATTGAATATAGTAGGCATAATGCGGACTTACGTCCAGGGGGAGTAATGCTTCAAACAGTCTGTATACGTGCCTTTCCTGAGAGGCCAGTATTAGACTGCGACCCACCAGTGGGAGTTTACTGTAACCCTTGGAGCTTCATATTGACGATGAAACACAGAAATTGCATCGGGATTGAATATAGGAGGCACAATGCCGTCTTACGTCCAGGGGGAGCAATGCTTCAAACAGTCTGTATACGTGCCGTTACTGAGAGGCCAGTATTAGATTGCGACGCACCACTGGGTGTTTACTGTAACCTTTGGCGCTTAATATTGACGATGAAACACAGAAATTGCATTGGGATTGAATATAGTAGGAACAATGCTGACTTGCGTCCAGGGGGAGCAATGCTTCAATCAGTCTGTATACGTGCCGTTACTGAGAGGCCAGTATTAGATTGTGACGCACCACTGGGTGTTTACTGTAAGCCTTGGAGCTTCATATTGACGATGAAACACAGAAATTGAATCGGGATTTAATATAGTAGGCATAATGCGGACTTACGTCCAGGGGGAGTAATGCTTCAAACAGTCTGTATACGTGCCTTTCCTGAGAGGCCAGTATTAGATTGCGACGCTCCACTGGGTGTATACTGCCACACTTGGAGCTTCATACTGACGATGAAATACAGAAATTGCATCGGGATTGATATATAGTAGGCACAATGCCGACTTACGTTCAGGGGGGAATGCTTCAAACAGTCTGTATACGTGCCTTACCTGAGAGGCCAGTGTTAGACTGCGACGCACCACTGGGTGTTTACTGTACCCTTGGAGCTTCATATAGACGATGAAACACAGAAATTGCATCGGGATTGAATATAGTAGGCACAATGCCGACTTACGTCCAGGGGGAACAATGCTTCAAACACTCTGTATACGTGCCGTTACTGAGAGGCCAGTATTAGATTGCGACTCACCACTGGGTGTTTACTGTAACCACTGGAGCATCATATTGACGATGAAACACAGGAATTGCATCGGGATTAAATATAGTAGGCACATGGCCGACTTACGTCAAGGGGGAGCAATGCTTCAAACAGTCTGTATACGTGCCTTTCCTGAGAGGCTAGTATTAGATTGCGACGCACCACTGGGTGTTTACTGTAACCCTTGGAGCTTCATATTGACTATGAAACACAGAAATTGCATCGGGATTGAATATAGTAGGCACAATGCCGACTTACGTCCAGGGGGAGCAATGCTTCAAACAGACTGTATACATGCCGTTCCTGAGAGGCCAGTATTTGATTGCGGCGCACCACAGGGTGTTTACTGTAACCCTTGGAGCTTCATATTGTCGATGAAACACAGAAATTGCATCGGGATTGATTATTGTGGGAACAATGCCGACTTATGTACTGGGGAGCAATGGTTCAAAGAGTCTTTATACGTGCCGTTACAGAGAGGCCAGTATTAGATTGCGACGCACCACTGGGTGTTTACTGTAACCCTTGGAGCTTCATATTGACGATGAAACACAGATATTTCATTTTGATTGAATATAGTAGGCACAATGCCGACTTACGTCCAGGGGGAGTAATGCTTCAATCAGTCTGTATACATGCCTTTCCTGAGAGGCCTGTCTTAGATTGCGACGCACCACTGGGTGTATACTGCCACACTTGGGGCTTCATATTAACGATGAAACACAGAAATTGCATCGGGATTGATATATAGTAGGCACAATGCCGACTTACGTCCAGGGGGGGCAATGCTTCAAACAGTCTGTATACGTGCCTGTCCTGAGAGGCCAGTGTTAGACTGCGATGCGCCACTGGGTGTTTACTGTACCCTTGGAGCTTCATATTGACGATTAAACACAGATATTGCATCGGGATTGAATATAGTAGGCACAATGCCGACTTACGTTCAGGGGAGCAATGCTTCAAAGAGTCTTTATACGTGCCGTTACAGAGACGCCAGTATTAGATTGCGACGCACGACTGGGTGTTTACTCTAACCCTTGGAGCTTCATATTGACGATGAAACACAGAAATTGCATCGGGATTGAATATAGTAGGCACAATGCCGACTTACGTCCAGGGGGAACTATGCTTCAAACAGTCCGTATTCGTGCCGTTATAGAGAGGCCAGTATTAGATTGTGACGCACCACTGGGAGTTTACTGTAACCCTTGGAGCTTCATATTGACGATGAAACACAGAAATTGCATCGGGATTTAATATAGTAGGCAAAAATTCGGACTTAAGTCCAGGGGGAGTAATGCTTCAAACAGTCTGTAATCGTGCCTTTCCTGAGAGGCCAGTATTAGACTGCGACGCACCATTGGGAGTCTACTGTACCCTTGGAGCTTCATATTGACGATGAAACACAGAAATTGCCTTGGGATTGAATATAGTAGGCACAATGCTGACTTACGTCCAGGGGGAGCAATGCTTCATACAGTTGAATATGTGCCTGTCCTGAGATTCCAGTATTAGATTGCGACGCACCACTGGGTGTTTACTGTAACCCCTGGAGCTTCATATTGACGATGAAACACAGAAATTGCATCGGGATTTAATATAGTAGGCACAATGCTGACTTAAGTCCAGGAGGAGTAATGCTTCAAACAGTCTGTATACGTGCCTTTGCTGAGAGGCCAGTATTAGATTGCGACGCACCACTGGGTGTTTACTGTAACCCTTGGAGCTTCATATTGACGATTAAACACAGAAATTGCATCGGGATTTAATATAGTAGGCACAATGCTGACTTACGTCCAGGGGGAGCAATGCTTAAAACAGTTTGTATACGTGCCTTTCCTGAGAGGCCAGTATTAGATTGCGACGCACCACTGGGTGTTTACTGTAACCCTTGGTTCTTCATATTGACGATGAAACACAGAAATAGCATCGGGATTGAATATAGTAGGTACAATGCCGACTTACGTCCAGGAGGATTAATGCCTCAAATAGTCTGTATATGTGCAGTTACTGAGACGCCAGTATTAGATTGCGACGCACCATTGGGTATTTCCTGTAACCCTTGGAGCTGCATATTGACGATGAAACACAGAAATTGCATCGGGATTGATATAGGAGGCACAATGCCGACTTACGTCCAGGGGTAGCAATGCTTCAAACAGTCTGTATACGTTCCTTTCCTGAGAGGCCAGTATTAGATTGCGACGCACCACTGGGTGCTTACTGTAACCCTTGGAGCTTCATTTTGACGAAGAAACACAGAAATTGCATCGGGATTGAATATAGTAGGCGCAATGCCACCTTACGTCCAGGGGAGCAATGCTTCAAAAAGTCTGTACGTGCCTTTCCTGAGAGCCCAGTATTAGATTGCGATGCACCATTGGGTGTTTACTGTAACCCTTGGAGCTTCATATTGACGATGAAACACTGAAATTTCATTGGGATTGAATATAGTAGGCACAATGCCGACTTACGTCCAGGAGGAGTAATGCTTCAAACAGTCTGTATACGTGCCTTTCCTGAGAGGCCAGTATTAGATTGCGACGCTCCACTGGGTGTGTACTGCCACACTTGGAGCTTCATACTGACGATGAAATACAGAAATTGCATCGGGATTGATATATAGTAGGCACAATGCCGACTTACGTTCAGGGGGGGAATGCTTCAAACAGTCTGTATACGTGCCTTTCCTGAGAGGCCAGTGTTATACTGCGACGCACCACTGGGTGTTTACTGTACCCTTGGAGCTTCATATTGACGATGTAACACAGAAATTGCATCGGGATTGAATATAGTAGGCACAATGCCGACTTACGTTCAGGGGAGCAATTCTTCAAAGAGTCTTTATACGTGCCGTTACAGAGAGGCCAGTATTAGATTGCGACGCACCACTGCGTGTTTACTGTAACCCTTGGAGCTTCATATTGACGATGAAACACAGAAATTGCATCGGGATTGAATATAGTAGGCACAATGCCGACTTACGTCCAGGGGGAGCAATGCTTCAAACACCCTGTATACGTGCCGTTACTGAGAGGCCAGTATTAGATTGCGACTCACCACTGGGTGTTTACTGTAACCACTGGAGCATCATATTGACGATGAAACACAGAAATTGCATCGGGATTAAATATAGTAGGCACAATGCTGACTTACGTCCAGGGGGAGCAATGCTTCAAACAGTCTGTATACGTTCCTTTCCTGAGAGGCCAGTATTAGATTGCGACGCAGCACTGGCTGTTTACTGTAACCCTTGGAGCTTCATATTGACTATGAAACACAGAAATTGCATCGGGATTGATTATAGTAGGCACAATGCCGACTTACGTCCAGGGGGAGCAATGCTTCAAACAGACTGTATACATGCCGTTACTGAGAGGCCAGTATTTGATTGCGACGCACCACAGGGTGTCTACTGTAACCCTTGGAGCTTCATATTGACGATGAAACACAGAAATTGCATCGGGATTGAATATTGTGGGAACAATGCCGACTTACGTTCTGGGGAGCAATGGTTCAAAGAGTCTTTATACGTGCCGTTACAGAGAGGCCAGTATTAGATTGCGACGCACCACTGGGTGTTTACTGTAACCCTTGGAGCTTCATATTGACGATGAAACACAGAAATTTCATTTTGATTGAATATAGTAGGCACAATGCCGACTTACGTCCAGGGGGAGTAATGCTTCAAACAGTCTGTATACATGCCTTTCCTGAGAGGCCAGTCCTAGATTGCGACGCACCACTGGGTGTATACTGCCACCCTTGGGGCTTCATATTAACGATGAAACACAGAAATTGCATCGGGATTGATATATAGCAGGCACAATGCCGACTTACGTCCAGGGGGGCAATGCTTCAAACAGTCTGTATACGTGCCTGTCCTGAGAGGCCAGTGTTAGACTGCGACGCACCACTGGGTGTTTACTGTAACCTTGGAGCTTCATATTGACGATGAAACACAGAAATTGCATCGGGATTGAATATAGTAGGCACAATGCCGACTTACGTTCAGGGGAGCAATGCTTCAAAGAGTCTTTATACGTGCCGTTACAGAGACGCCAGTATTAGATTGCGACGCACGACTGGGTGTTTACTCTAACCCTTGGAGCTTCATATTGACGATGAAACACAGAAATTGCATCGGGATTGAATATAGTAGGCACAATGCCGACTTACGTCCAGGGGGAACTATGCTTCAAACAGTCCGTATTCGTGCCGTTATAGAGAGGCCAGTATTAGATTGTGACGCACCACTGGGTGTTTACTGTAACCCTTGGAGCTTCATATTGACGATGAAACACAGAAATTGCATCGGGATTTAATATAGTAGGCAAAAATTCGGACTTAAGTCCAGGGGGAGTAATGCTTCAAACAGTCTGTATACGTGCCTTTCCTGAGAGGCCAGTATTAGACTGCGACGCACCATTGGGAGTTTACTGTACCCTTGGAGCTTCATATTGACGATGAAACACAGAAATTGCCTCGGGATTGAATATAGTAGGCACAATGCCGACTTACGTCCAGGGGGAGCAATGCTTCAAACAGTCTGTATACGTGCCATTACTGAGATTACAGTATTACATTGCGACGCACCACTGGGTGTTTACTGCCACCCTTGGAGCTTCATATTGACGATGAAACACAGATATTGCATCGGGATTGAATATAGTAGGCACAATGCCGACTTACGTCAAGGGGCAGAAATGCTTCATACAGTTGTATATGTGCCTGTCCTGAGATTCCAGTATTAGATTGCGACGCACCACTGGGTGTTTACTGTAACCCCTGGAGCTTCATATTGACGATGAAACACAGAAATTGCATCGGGATTTAATATAGTAGGCACAATGCTGACTTAAGTCCAGGAGGAGTAATGCTTCAAACAGTCTGTATACGTGCCTTTGCTGAGAGGCCAGTATTAGATTGCGACGCACCACTGGGTGTTTACTGTAACCCTTGGAGCTTCATATTGACGATTAAACACAGAAATTGCGTCGGGATTTAATATAGTAGGCACAATGCTGACTTACGTCCAGGGGGAGCAATGCTTCAAACAGTTTGTATACGTGCCTTTCCTGAGAGGATAGTATTAGATTGCGACGCACCACTGGGTGTTTACTGTAACCCTTGGTGCTTCATATTGACGATGAAACACAGAAATAGCATCGGGATTGAATATAGTAGGTACAATGCCGACTTACGTCCAGGGGGAGTATTGCCTCAAACAGTCTGTATATGTGCAGTTACTGAGACGCCAGTATTAGATTGCGACGCACCACTGGGTATTTCCTGTAACCCTTGGAGCTTCATATTGACGATGAAACACAGAAATTGCATCGGGATTGAATATAGTAGACATAATGCAGACTTACGTCCAGGGGGAGAAATGCTTCAAACAGTCTGTATACGTGCCTTTCCTGAGAGGCCAGTATTAGACTGCGACCCACCAGTGGGAGTTTACTGAAACCCTTGGAGCTTCATATTGACGATGAAACACAGAAATTGCATCGGGATTGAATATAGGAGGCACAATGCCGACTTACGTCCAGGGGTAGCAATGCTTCAAACAGTCTGTATACGTGGCGTTACTGAGAGGCCAGTATTAGATTGCGACGCGCCACTGGGTGTTTACTGTAACCTTTGATGCTTAATATTGACGATGAAACACAGAAATTGCATCGGGATTGAATATAGTAAGAACAATGCTGACTTGCGTCCAGGGGGAGCAATGCTTCAAACAGTCTGTATACGTGCCGTTACTGAGAAGCCAGTATTAGATTGTGACGCACCACTGGGCGTTTACTGTAACCCTTGGAGCTTCATATTGACGATGAAACACAGAAATTGTATCGGGATTTAATATAGTAGGCATAATGCGGACTTACGTCCAGGGGGAGTAATGCTTCAAACAGTCTGTATACGTGCCTTTCCTGAGAGGCCAGTATTAGACTGCGACGCACCATTGGGAGTTTACTGGACCCTTGGAGCTTCATATTGACGATGAAACACAGAAATTGCATGGGGATTGAATATAGTAGGCACAATGCCGACTTACGTCCAGGGGAGCAATGCTTCATACAGTCTGTATACGTGCCTTTACTGAGATACCAGTATTATATTGCGACGCACCACTGGGTGTTTGCTGTAACCCTTGGAGCCTCATATTGACGATGAAACACAGATATTGCGTCGGGATTGAATATAGTAGTCGCAATGCCGACTTACGTCCAGGGAGAGTAATGCTACAAACAGTCTGTATACGTGCCTTTCCTGAGAGGCCAGTATTAGATTGCGACGCACCACTGGGTGTTTACTGTAACCCTTGGAGCTTCATTTTGACGATGAAACACAGAAATTGCATCGGGATTGAATATAGTAGGCGCAATGCCACCTTACGTCCAGGGGAGCAATGCTTCAAAAAGTCTGTACGTGCCTTTCCTGAGAGCCCAGTATTAGATTGCGATACACCATTGGGTGTTTACTGTAACCCTTGGAGCTTCATATTGACGATGAAACACAGAAATTTCATTGGGATTGAATATAGTAGGCACAATGCCGACTTACGTCCAGTGGGAGTAATGCTTCAAACAGTCTGTATACGTGCCTTTCCTGAGAGGCCAGTATTAGATTGCGACGCTCCACTTGGTGTGTACTGCCACACTTGGAGCTTCATACTGACGATGAAATACAGAAATTGCATCGGGATTGATATATAGTAGGCACAATGCCGACTTACGTTCAGGGGGGGAATGCTTCAAACAGTCTGTATACGTGCCTTTCCAGAGAGGCCAGTGTTAGACTGCGACGCACCACTGGGTGTTTACTGTACCCTTGGAGCTTCATATTGACGATGAAACACAGAAATTGCATCGGGAGTGAATATAGTAGGCACAATGCCGACTTACGTTCAGGGGAGCAATGCTTCAAAGAGTCTTTATACGTGCCGTTACAGAGAGGCCAGTATTAGATTGTGACTCACCACTGGGTGTTTACTCTAACCACTGGAGCATCATATTGACGATGACACACAGAAATTGCATCGGGATTAAATATAGTAGGCACAATGCCGACTTACGTCCAGGGGGAGCAATGCTTCAAACAGTCTGTATACGTGCCTTTCCTGAGGCCAGTATTAGATTGCGACGCACCACTGGGTGTTTACTGTAACCCTTGGAGCTTCATATTGACTATGAAACACAGAAATTGCATCGGGATTGATTATAGTAGGCCCAATGCCGACTTACGTCCAGGGGGAGCAATGCTTCAAACAGACTGTATACATGCCGTTACTGAGAGGCCAGTATTTGATTGCGGCGCACCACAGGGTGTTTACTGTAACCCTTGGAGCTTCATATTGACGATGAAACACAGAAATTGCATCGGGATTGAATATTGTGGGAACAATGCCAACTTACGTTCTGGGGAGCAATGGTTCAAAGAGTCTTTATACGTGCCGTTACAGAGAGGCCAGTATTAGATTGCGACGCACCACTGGGTGTTTACTGTAACCCTTGGAGCTTCATATTGACGATGAAACACAGAAATTTCATTTTGATTGAATATAGTAGGCACAATGCCGACTTACGTCCAGGGGGAGTAATGCTTCAAACAGTCTGTATACATGCCTTTCCTGAGAGGCCAGTCTTAGATTGCGACGCACCACTGGGTGTATACTGCCACCCTTGGGGCTTCATATTAACGATGAAACACAGAAATTGCATCGGGATTGATATATAGTAGGCACAATGCCGACTTACGTCCAGGGGGGGCAATGCTTCAAACAGTCTGTATACGTGCCTGTCCTGAGAGGCCAGTGTTAGACTGCGACGCACCACTGGGTGTTTACTGTACCCTTGGAGCTTCATATTGACGATGAAACACAGAAATTGCATCGGGATTGAATATAGTAGGCACAATGCCGACTTACGTTCAGGGGAGCAATGCTTCAAAGAGTCTTTATACGTGCCGTTACAGAGACGCCAGTATTAGATTGACGCACGACTGGGTGTTTACTCTAACCCTTGGAGCTTCATATTGACGATGAAACACAGAAATTGCATCGGGATTGAATATAGTAGGCACAATGCCGACTTACGTCCAGGGGGAACTATGCTTCAAACAGTCCGTATTCGTGCCGTTATATAGAGGCCAGTACTAGATTGTGACGCACCACTGGGTGTTTACTGTAACCCTTGGAGCTTCATATTGACGATGAAACACAGAAATTGCATCGGGATTTAATATAGTAGGCAAAAATTCGGACTTAAGTCCAGGGGGAGTAATGCTTCAAACAGTCTGTATACGTGCCTTTCCTGAGAGGCCAGTATTAGACTGCGACGCACCATTGGTAGTTTACTGTACCCTTGGAGCTTCATATTGACGATGAAACACAGAAATTGCCTCGGGATTGAATATAGTAGGCACAATGCCGACTTACGTCCAGGGGGAGCAATGCTTCAAACAGTTTGTATACGTGCCATTACTGAGATTACAGTATTACATTGCGACGCACCACTGGGTGTTTACTGCCACCCTTGGAGCTTCATATTGACGATGAAACACAGAAATTGCATCGGGATTGAATATGGTAGGCACAATGCCGACTTACGTCCAGGGGGAGAAATGCTTCATACAGTTGTATATGTGCCTGTCCTGAGATTCCAGTATTAGATTGCGACGCACCACTGGGTGTTTACTGTAACCCTTGGAGCTTCATATTGACGATGAAACACAGAAATTGCATCGGGATTTAATATAGTAGGCACAATGCTGACTTAAGTCCAGGAGGAGTAATGCTTCAAAAAGTCTGTATACGTGCCTTTGCTGAGAGGCCAGTATTAGATTGCGACGCACCACTGGGTGTTTACTGTAACCCTTGGAGCTTCATATTGACGATTAAACACAGAAATTGCATCGGGATTTAATATAGTAGGCACAATGCTGACTTACGTCCAGGGGGAGCAATGCTTCAAACAGTTTGTATACGTGCCTTTCCTGAGAGGATAGTATTAGATTGCGACGCACCACTGGGTGTTTACTGTAACCCTTGGTGCTTCATATTGACGATGAAACACAGAAATAGCATCGGGATTGAATATAGTAGGTACAATGCCGACTTACGTCCAGGGGGAGTATTGCCTCAAACAGTCTGTATATGTGCAGTTACTGAGACGCCAGTATTAGATTGCGACGCACCACTGGGTATTTCCTGTAACCCTTGGAGCTTCATATTGACGATGAAACACAGAAATTGCATCGGGATTGAATATAGTAGACATAATGCAGACTTACGTCCAGGGGGAGAAATGCTTCAAACAGTCTGTATACGTGCCTTTCCTGAGAGGCCAGTATTAGACTGCGACCCACCAGTGGGAGTTTACTGGACCCTTGGAGCTTCATATTGACGATGAAACACAGAAATTGCATCGGGATTGAATATAGTAGGCACACTGCCGACTTACGTCCAGGGGGAGCAATGCTTCATACAGTCTGTATACGTGCCTTTACTGAGATACCAGTATTATATTGCGACGCACCACTGGGTGTTTGCTGTAACCCTTGGAGCCTCATATTGACGATGAAACACAGATATTGCATCGGGATTGAATATAGTAGTCGCAATGCCGACTTACGTCCAGGGAGAGTAATGCTACAAACAGTCTGAATACGTGCCTTTCCTGAGAGGCCAGTATTAGATTGCGACGCACCACTGGGGGTTTACTGTAACCCTTGGAGCTTCATTTTGACGATGAAACACAGAAATTGCATCGGGATTGAATATAGTAGGCGCAATGCCACCTTACGTCCAGGGGAGCAATGCTTCAAAAAGTCTGTACGTGCCTTTCCTGAGAGCCCAGTATTAGATTGCGATGCACCATTGGGTGTTTACTGTAACCCTTGGAGCTTCATATTGACGATGAAACACAGAAATTTCATTGGGATTGAATATAGTAGGCACAATGCCGACTTACGTCCAGGGGGAGTAATGCTTCAAACAGTCTGTATACGTGCCTTTCCTGAGAGGCCAGTATTAGATTGCGACGCTCCACTGGGTGTGTACTGCCACACTTGGAGCTTCATACTGACGATGAAATACAGAAATTGCATCGGGATTGATATATAGTAGGCACAATGCCGACTTACGTTCAGGGGGGGAATGCTTCAAACAGTCTGTATACGTGCCTTTCCTGAGAGGCCAGTGTTAGACTGCGACGCACCACTGGGTGTTTACTGTACCCTTGGAGCTTCATATTGACGATGAAACACAGAAATTGCATCGGGATTGAATATAGTAGGCACAATGCCGACTTACGTTCAGGGGAGCAATGCTTCAAAGAGTCTTTATACGTGCCGTTACAGAGAGGCCAGTATTAGATTGCGACTCACCACTGGGTGTTTACTGTAACCACTGGAGCATCATATTGACGATGAAACACAGAAATTGCATCGGGATTAAATATAGTAGGCACAATGCCGACTTACGTCCAGGGGGAGCAATGCTTCAAACAGTCTGTATACGTGCCTTTCCTGAGGCCAGTATTAGATTGCGACGCACCACTGGGTGTTTACTGTAACCCTTGGAGCTTCATATTGGCTATGAAACACAGAAATTGCATCGGGATTGATTATAGTAGGCACAATGCCGACTTACGTCCAGGGGGAGCAATGCTTCAAGCAGACTGTATACATGCCGTTACTGAGAGGCCAGTATTTGATTGCGGCGCACCACAGGGTGTTTACTGTAACCATTGGAGCTTCATAGTGACGATGAAACACAGAAATTGCATCGGGATTAAATATTGTGGGAACAATGCCTACTTACGTTCTGGGGAGCAATGGTTCAAAGAGTCTTTATACGTGCCGTTACAGAGAGGCCAGTATTAGATTGCGACGCACCACTGGGTGTTTACTGTAACCCTTGGAGCTTCATATTGACGATGAAACACAGAAATTTCATTTTGATTGAATATAGTAGGCACAATGCCGACTTACGTCCAGGGGGAGTAATGCTTCAAACAGTCTGTATACATGCCTTTCCTGAGAGGCCAGTCTTAGATTGCGACGCACCACTGGGTGTATACTGCCACCCTTGGGGCTTCATATTAACGGTGAAACACAGAAATTGCATCGGGATTGATATATAGTAGGCACAATGCCGACTTACGTCCAGGGGGGGGCAATGCTTCATACAGTCTGTATACGTGCCTGTCCTGAGAGGCCAGTGTTAGACTGCGACGCACCACTGGGTGTTTACTGTACCCTTGGAGCTTCATATTGACGATGAAACACAGAAATTGCATCGGGATTGAATATAGTAGGCACAATGCCGACTTTCGTCCAGGGGGAACTATTCTTCAAAAAGTCCGTATTCGTGCCGTTATAGAGAGGTCTGTATTAGATTGTGACGCACCACTGGGTGTTTACTGTAACCCTTGGAGCTTCATATTGACGATGAAACACAGAAATTGCATCGGGATTTGATATAGTAGGCAAAAATTCGGACTTAAATCCAGGGGGAGTAATGCTTCAAACAGTTTGTATACGATCCTTTCCTGAGAGGATAGTATTAGATTGCGACGCACCACTGGGTGTTTACTGTAACCCTTGGTGCTTCATATTGACTATGAAACACAGAAATAGCATCGGGATTGAATATAGTAGGTACAATGCCGACTTACGTCCAGGGGGAGTATTGCCTCAAACAGTCTGTATATGTGCAGTTACTGAGACGCCAGTATTAGATTGCGACGCACCACTGGGTATTTCCTGTAACCCTTGGAGCTTCATATTGACGATGAAACACAGAAATTGCATCGGGATTGAATATAGTAGACATAATGCGGACTTACGTCCAGGGGGAGTAATGCTTCAAACTGTCTGTATACGTGCCATTCCTGAGAGGCCAGTATTAGACTGCGACCCACCAGTGGGAGTTTACTGTAACCCTTGGAGCTTCATATTGACGATGAAACACAGAAATTGCATCGGGATTGAATATAGGAGGCACAATGCCGACTTACGTCCAGGGGGAGCAATGCTTCAAACAGTCTGTATACGTGCCGTTACTGAGAGGCCAGTATTAGATTGAGACGCACCACTGGGTGTTTACTGTAACCTTTGATGCTTAATATTGACGATGAAACACAGAAATTGCATGGGGATTGAATATAGTAGGCACAATGCCGACTTACGTCCAGGGGGAGCAATGCTTCAAACAGTCTGTATACGTGCCTTTACTGAGATACCAGTATTATATTGCGACGCACCACTGGGTGTTTACTGTAACCCTTGGCGCTTCAATTTGACGATGAACCACAGAAATTGCATCGGGATTGAATATAGTAGGCGCAATGCCACCTTACGTCCAGGGGAGCAATGCTTCAAAACGTCTGTACGTGCCTTTCCTGCGATCCCAGTATTAGATTGCGATGCACCATTGGGTGTTTACTGTAACCCTTGGAGCTTCATATTGACGATGAAACACAGAAATTTCATTGGGATTGAATATAGTAGGCACAATGCCGACTTACGTCCAGGGGGAGTAATGCTTCAAACAGTCTGTATACGTGCCTTTCCTGAGACGCCAGTATTAGATTGCGACGCTCCACTGGGTGTGTACTGCCACACTTGGAGCTTCATACTGACGATGAAATACAGAAATTGCATCGGGAAGATATATAGTAGGCACAATGCCGACTTACGTTCAGGGGGGGAGTGCTTCAAACAGTCTGTATACGTGCCTTTCCTGAGAGGCCAGTGGCAGACTGCGACGCACCACTGGGTGTTTACTGTACCCTTGGAGCTTCATATTGACGATGAAACACAGAAATTGCATCGGGATTGAATATAGTAGGCACAATGCCGACTTACGTTCAGGGGAGCAATGCTTCAAAGAGTCTTTATAGGTGCCGTTACAGAGAGGCCAGTATTAGATTGCGACGCACCGCTGGGTGTTTACTGTAACCCTTGGAGCTTCATATTGACGATGAAACACAGTAATTGCATCGGGATTGAATATAGTAGGCACAATGCCGACTTACGTCCAGGGGGAGCAATGCTTCAAACACTCTGTATCCGTGCCGTTACTGAGAGGCCAGTATTAGATTGCGACTCACCACTGGGTGGTTACTGTAACCACTGGAGCATCATATTGACTATGAAACACAGAAATTGCATCGGGATTAAATATAGTAGGCACAATGCCGACTTACGTCCAGGGGGAGTAATGCTTCAAACAGTCTGTATACATGCCTTTCCTGAGAGGCCAGTCTTAGATTGCGACGCACCACTGGGTGTATACTGCCACCCTTGGGGCTTCATATTAACGATGAAACACAGAAATTGCATCGGGATTGATATATAGTAGGCACAATGCCGACTTACGGAAAGGGGGGGGCAATGCTTCAAACAGTCTGTATACGTGCCTGTCCTGAGAGGCCAGTGTTAGACTGCGACGCACCACTGGGTGTTTACTGTACCCTTGGAGCTTCATATTGACGATGAAACACAGTAATTGCATCGGGATTGAATATAGTAGGCACAATGCCGACTTACGTCCAGGGGGAGCAATGCTTCAAACAGTCTGTATTCGTGCCGTTACTGAGAGGCCAGTATTAGTTTGCGGCGCTCCACAGGGTGTTTACTGTAACCCTTGGAGCTTCATATTGACGATGAAACACAGAAATTGCATCGGGATTGAATATTGTGGGAACAATGCCGACTTACGTTCTGGGGAGCAATGGTTCAAAGAGTCTTCATACGTGCCGTTACAGAGAGGCCAGTATTAGATTGCGACGCACCACTGGGTGTTTACTGTAACCCTTGGAGCTTCATATTGACGATGAAACACAGAAATTTCATTTTGATTGAATATAGTAGGCACAATGCCGACTTACGTCCAGGGGGGGCAATGCTTCAAACAGGCTGTATACGTGCCTGTCCTGAGAGGCCAGTGTTAGACTGCGACGCACCACTGGGTGTTTACTGTACCCTTGGAGCTTCATATTGACGATGAAACACAGAAATTGCATCGGTATTGAATATAGTATGCACAATGCCGACTTACGTTCAGGGGAGCAATGCTTCAAAGAGTCTTTATACGTGCCGTTTTAGAGACGCCAGTATTAGATTGCGACGCACGACTGGGTGTTTACTCTAACCCTTGGAGCTTCATATTGACGATGAAACACAGAAATTGCATCGGGATTGAATATAGTAGGCACAATGCCGACTTACGTCCAGGGGGAACTATGCTTCAAACAGTCCGTATTCGTGCCGCTATAGAGAGGCCAGTATTAGATTGTGACGCACCACTGGGCGTTTACTGTAACCCTTGGAGCTTCATATTGACGATGAAACACAGAAATTGCATCGGGATTTAATATAGTAGGCATAATGCGGACTTAAATCCAGGGGGAGTAGTGCTTCAAACAGTCTGTATACGTGCCTTTCCTGAGAGGCCAGTATTAGACTGCGACGCACCACTGTGAGTTTTCTGTACCCTTGGAGCTTCATATTGACGCTGAAACACAGAAATTGCATCGGGATTGAATATTGTAGGCACAATGCCGACTTACGTCCAGGGGGAGCAATGCTTCAAACAGTCTGTATACGTGCCATTACTGAGATACCAGTATTACATTGCGACGCACCACTGGGTGTTTACTGAAACCCTTGGAGCTTCATATTGACGATGAAACACAGAAATTGCGTCGGGATTGAATATAGTAGGCACAATGCCGACTTACGTCCAGGGGGAGCAATGCTTCATACAGTTGTATATGTGCCTGTCCTGAGATTCCAGTATTAGATTGCGACGCACCACTGGGTGTTTACTGTAACCCCTGGAGCTTCATATTGACGATGAAACACAGAAATTGCACCGGGATTGAATATAGTAGGCACAATGCCGACTTACGTCCAGGGGCAGTAATGCTTCAAACAGAGTGTATACGTGCCTTTGCTGAGAGGCCAGTATTAGATTGTGACGCACTACTGGGTGTTTACTGTAACCCTTGGAGCTTCATATTGACGATGAAACACAGAAATTGCATCGGGATTGAATATAGTAGGCACAATGGCGACTTACGTCCAGGGGGAGCAATGCTTCAAACAGTCTGTAATCGTGCCGTTACTGAGAGGCCAGTATTAAATTGCGACGCACCACTAAGTGTTTACTGTAACCCTTGGAGCTTCATATTGACGATGAAACACAGAAATTGAATCGGGATTGAATATAGTAGGAACAATGCTGACTTGCGTCCAGGGGGAGCAATGCTTCAAACAGTCTGTATACGTGCCGTTACTGAGAGGCCAGTATTAGATTGTGACGCACCACTGGGTGTTTACTGTAACCCTTGGAGCTTCATATTGACGATGAAACACAGAAATTGCATCGGGATTTAATATAGTAGGCATAATGCGGACTTACGTCCAGGGGGAGTAACGCTTCAAACAGTCTGTATACGTGCCTTTCCTGAGAGGCCAGTATTAGACTGCGACGCACCATTGGCAATTTACTGTACCCTTGGAGCTTCATATTGACGATGAAACACAGAAATTACATCGGGATCGAATATAGTAGGCGCAATGCCACCTTACGTCCAGGGGAGAAATGCTTCAAACTGTCTGTGTACGTGCCTTTCCTGAGAGCCCAGTATTAGATTGCGATGCACCACTGGGTGTTTACTGTAACCCTTGGAGCTTCATATTGACGATGAAACACAGAAATTTCATTGGGATTGAATATTGTAGGCACAATGCCGACTTACGTCCAGGGGGAGTAATGCTTCAAACAGTCTGTATACGTGCCTTTCCTGAGAGGCCAGTATTAGCTTGCGACGCTCCACTGGGTGTATACTGCCACACTTGGAGCTTCATATTGACGATGAAACACAGAAATTGTATCGGGATTGATATATAGTAGGCACAATGCCGACTTACGTCCAGGGGGGGAATGCTTCAAACAGTCTGTATACGTGCCTTTCCTGAGAGGCCAGTATTAGATTGCGACGCACCACTGGGTGTTTACTGTAACCCTTGGAGCTTCATATTGACTATGAAACACAGAAATTGCATCGGGATTGAATATAGTAGGCACAATGCCGACTTACGTCCAGGGGGAGTAATGCTTCAAACAGTCTGTATATGAACCGTTACTGAGAGGCCAGTATTAGATTGCGACCCACCACTGAGTGTTTACTGTAACCCTTGGAGCTTCATATTCACGATGAAACGCAAAAATTGCATCGGGATTGAATATAGTAGGCACAATGCCGACTTACGTCCAGGGGCAGTAATGCTTCAAACAGTCTGTGTACGTGCCTTCGTTGAGAGGCCAGTATTAGATTGCGACGCACCACTGGGTGTTTACTGTAACCCTTGGAGCTTCATATTGACGATGAAACACAGAGACTGCATCGGGATTGAATATAGTAGGCACAATGCCGACTTACGTCCAGGGGGAGCAATGCTTCAAACAGTCTGTATAAGTGCCCTTCCTGAGAGGCCAGTATTAGATTGCGACGCACCACTGGGTATTTACTGTAACCACTGGAGCATCGTATTGACGATGAAACACAGAAATTGCATCGGGATTAAATATAGTAGGCACAATGCCGACTTACGTCCAGGGGGAGCAATGCTTCAAACAGTCTGCATACGTGCCTTTCCTGAGAGGCCAGTATTAGATTGCGACGCACCAGTGGGTGTTTACTGTAACCCTTGGAGCTTCATATTGACTATGAAACACAGAAGTTGCATCGGGATTGATTATAGTAGGCACAATGCCGACTTACGTCCAGGGGGAGCAATGCTTCAAACAGTCTGTATACATAACGTTACTGTGAGGCCAGTATTACATTGCGGCGCACCACATGGTGTTTACTGCAACCATTGGGGCTTCATATTGACGATGAAACACAGAAATTGCATCGGTACTGAATATTGTAGGAACAATGCCGACTTACGTTCTGGGGAGCAATGGTTCAAAGAGTCTTTATACGTGCCGTTACAGAGAGGCCAGTATTAGATTGCGACGCACCACTGGGTGTTTACTGTAACCCTTGAAGCTTCATATTGACGATGCAACACAGAAATTTCATTGGGATTGAATATAGTAGGCACAATGCCGACTTAACTCCAGGAGGAGTAATGCTTCAAACAGTCTGTATACATGCCATTTCTGAGAGGCCAGTATTAGATTGCGACGCACCACTGGGTGTATTGTGCCACACTTGGAGCTTCATATTAACGATGAAACACAGAAATTGCATCGGGATTGACATATAGTAGGCACAATGCCGACTTACGTCCAGGGGGGGCAATGCTTCAAACAGTCTGTATACCTGCCTGTCCTGAGAAACCAGTGTTAGACTGCGACGCACCACTGGGAGTTTACTGTACCCTTGGAGCTTCATATTGACGATGAAACACAGAAATTGCATCGGGATTGAATATAGTAGGCACAATGCAGACTTACGTTCAGGGGAGCAATGCTTCAAACAGTCTGTATACGTGCCTGTCCTGAGAAACCAGTGTTAGACTGCGACGCACCACTGGGAGTTTACTGTACCCTTGGAGCTTCATATTGACGATGAAACACAGAAATTGCATCGGGATTGAATATAGTAGGCACAATGCCGACTTACGTCCAGGGGGAACTATGCTTCAAACAGTCCGTATTCGTGCCGTTATAGAGAGGCCAGTATTAGATTGCGACGCACCACTGGGTGTTTACTGTAACCCTTGGAGCTTCATATTGACGATGAAACACAGAAATTGCATCGGGATTGAATATAGTAGGCACAATGCCGACTTACGTCCAGGGGGAGCAATGCTTCAAACAGTCTGTATACGTGCCGTTACTGAGAGGCCAGTATTAGATTGCGACGCACCACTGGGTGTTTACTGAAACCACTGGAGCATCATATTGACGATGAAACACAGAAATTGCATCGGGATTAAATATAGTAAGCACAATGCCGACTTACGTCCAGGGGTAGCAATGCTTCAATCAGTCTGTATACATGCCTTTCCTGAGAGGCCAGTTTTAGATTGCGACGCACCACTGGGTGTTTACTGTAACCCTTGGAGCTTCATATTGACGATGAAACACAGAAATTTCATTGGGATTGAATATAGTAGGCACAATGCCGACTTACGTCCAGGGGGAGTAATGCTTCAAGCAGTCTGTATACATGCCTTTCCTGAGAGGCCAGTATTAGATTGCGACGCACCACTGGGTGTATAGTGCCACCCTTGGAGCTTCATATTAACGATGAAACACAGAAATTGCATCGGGGTTGATATATAGTAGGCACAATGCCGACTTACGTCCAGGGGGGGCAATGCTTCAAACAGTCTGTATACGTGCCTGTCCTGAGAAACCAGTGTTAGACTGCGACGCACCACTGGGAGTTTACTGTACCCTTGGAGCTTCATATTGAAGATGAAACACAGAATTTGCATCGGGATTGAATATAGTAGGCACAATGCCGACTTACGTCCAGGGGGAACTATGCTTAAAACAGTCCGTATTCGTGCCGTTATAGAGAGGCCAGTATTAGATTGCGACGCACCACTGGGTGTTTACTGTAACCCTTGGAGCTTCATATTGACGATGAAACACAGAAATTGCATCGGGATTGAATATAGTAGTCACAATGCCGACTTACGTCCAGGGGGAACAATGCTTCAAACAGTCTGTATACGTGCCGTTACTGAGAGGCCAGTATTAGATTGCGACGCACCACTGGGTGTTTACTGAAACCCTCGGAACTTCATATTGACGACGAAACACAGAAATTGCATCGGGATTGAATATAGTAAGCACAATGCCGACTTACGTCCAGGGGGAGCAATGCTTCAAACAGTCTGTATACGTGCCGTTACTTAGAGGCCAGTATTTGATTGCGACGCACCACTGGGCGTTTCCTGTAACCACTGGAGCATCATATTGACGATGAAACACAGAAATTGCATTGGGATTAAATATAGTAGGCACAATGCCGACTTACGTCCAGGGGTAGCAATGCTTCAAACAGTCTGTATACGTGCCTTTCCTGAGAGGCCAGTATTAGATTGCGACGCACCACTGGGTGTTTACTGTAACCCTTGGAGCTTCATATTGACGATGAAACACAGAAATTGCATCGGGATTGAATATAGTAGTCACAATGCCGACTTACGTCCAGGGGGAGTAATGCTTCAAACTGTCTGTATACGTGGCTTTCCTGAGAGGCCAGTATTAGATTGCGACGCACCACTGGGTGTTTACTGTAACCCTTGGAGCTTCATATTGACGATGAAACACAGAAATTGCATCGGGATTGAATATAGTAGGCACAATGCCGACTTACCTCCAGGGGGAACTATGCTTCAAACAGTCTGTATACGTACCGTTATAGAGAGGCCAGTATTGGATTGCGACGCACTACTGGGTGTTTACTGTAACCCTTGGAGCTTCATATTGACGATGAAACACAGAAATTGCATCAGGATTGAATATAATAGGCACAATGCCGACTTACGTCCAGGGGGAGCAACGCTTCAAACAGTCTGTATACGTGCCTTTGCTGAGAGGCCAGTATTAGATTGTGACGCACCACTGGGTGTTTACTGTAACCCTTGGAGCTTCATATTGACGATGAAACACAGAAATTGCATCGGGATTGAATATAGTAGGCACAATGTCGACCTACGTCCAGGGGGAGCAATGCTTATAAAATAAATAAAATAAAAATATTATTTAAATATTAATTTTTCTATCTGTATGATGGTGATTGTGATTGTAATTGTAATAAATATTTGCTTATCTGGAACGTGGACATTTAATTATTCGGTATCAGACGCTTGACAATGGCTTTCTCGTAAAGACAATGTTACTCGTAGTTGACCGTGAAATAAAACTGAAATAATCGGACTTCGTAAATAAATCGTTTCCAAAGACTGCTGCGGTAGGTGCGGACTCATAATCTAAATCTCAATATTTCAATAATTTGCCAGCCATGCCAATACGTCGTACAGAGGTGATTGCCTACTAAACATAAAAAAGTTACACAGTTAGTTAAATCAGATATATTCATTGAATAAGCCTACAGTTCATAATCCTACTTACTTTTATAAATATAAATTCTTTACAGAATCGAGTGCCTAGTCTGGTTGCAACTCGCAGTATTCTTCTATAACATGAAATATGGCGGTGTGCCAGACAATAGAATAAAATACGTGCTTCTCACACCACTTCTACCAGAGCTCTCCCATTTCTTAATCAAACATAAGAGTAACGTAATTGTGCTTTTGCTTTATCAGCGACACAGCGCTGCAGTTGTGTGCCATAGGCTTTATTTATTTGTCACTGATTATTTATTTAATTAATATTTCGCGTTTCCGAGGAAACCCACGCTCGGCATGCAAATGTGCCTTTATATTGCCCTCTGAATTGCGAGGCGAAAGGACACACCTGCAGGCGAGCTATTCACCTAAAGGCACAAGAAAATCTAAGTTATCTACAACTATTTACATGACTTACATTTTACACATTATATACAAAATTTGAATGACGCGGGTGCGCCGTAAAAGTTCTTATGTTGGCAGATAGAGTGCGCGCATGCGCAGAAGCGTCTGTGTGACTCCGGCACTGCCGTTATATCGTACAGTTAGATCACGTGGCACAGTATTGCAGTTCATATTGTTCGTGTGCGCGCGTTTCTCAGTCGTTGCACAAAGAAAATATTCAACCAATATTACATATGAAGACTACATTCTATGACAGGTAACTTAGTTTTAAATTTACAATATTTGTTATAACACAATACAACTTAGATTGTTGAATGTTCTTAGTTACATAGTATTGTTTTGATATACTTCAAAGAAAAATGTCCGTATGTTTCAGGTGCGTTGACCTATACACATTGTGTCGTTATTACAGTTCATATTCATCTGCTGCACAATAACTTTTTTTTTACAGGTTAGTATCGTCGTTAATGTCCGTGAACAGAGGTTCACTATGCAATGTCTTTTTGGCACTCGTTTTGTTCAATTTTTTTTTACATAGTAACAGTTACATGATACATCAGTTAAAAAAATAAGTAATTATACATACACACGTCACATATTTTCTTAGCATAAACATAATACAGTTGCACATAAACAAATTTGCATCATCATTACATAGCTATAGGTTATTACATTGTGTCACGTGATGTCATCTGAAATTAAGATAGGTTAGACACAACATTCATTACATCAGTAGGCAAGACCAGGCGTTTTCACTACTCAATAATATTCAAAATAGTAAGAGAGAGAAAATGTTCGATTCCTCGCGTTTTGTGCGTGTGTGTAGAGTGTCTGTGTGGCCTTGACTACTGATAGATGCTTTTCCTGTTGAGAGATGTGCGTCTAATCTATTTCTCAAAGTAAAAGATCGCTTCACAGATGACGTCTGTTGGTTCGTCAGGTGTCATACCAAGTCAGTGGTACCTACAATAACAAATGTTCCGTGAAAAATTAATATATCATTCACTGCTACGTAATCATAAATTTCATTTTGATATTCCGTCTTCCAGGTGGTGGCGCGCGCTGAAAGAAGAGTTCTTCTGCCTTCAACTGCGACTCTGAAACCGCTGAAATGAAAATTTCTACACCACTTATTATCTGTGTTGTAACAACAGAGTTTTTCGAGTTGCTTAGCAATATTTTGATGGGTATGACTTTGACATTATTCAGCATGAAATGCTCTAAGATCTCGGTGTGCGTATTTTTCTAAAATTCTTTGAAGTGTGTCAACGTGTTCCTTCCAAGACTGTGTAGCTATCAGTATATCATCTACATAGTGTGTGACTGTCTCAACTAAATCATCGCCAAGCACGGTATCCAGGGCTGTAATCAATACCCCAGAGCTGACATTCAGTCCGAAAGGTAGAACACAAAACCGATAGGTTCGCCCTCCGAACATAAATGCAGTATATTTCCGTGAATCAGGAGTGATGCCCACCTGCCAAAACGAATTAGCGAGATCTATTGTGGAAAAATATTTTGCATCTAGAAATTTCTGTAATTGCTCTTCTAAATTTTCGGGTTTTGTGTGAACCGGTAAAATTAATTCATTAATTGCTCGTGCGTCTAACACTAACCTAATGCTTCCATTTAATTTTTTGACAACAAGTAGAGGACTACAATAAGGTGAGGTGGATGGTTCAATGACCTTCCAGTCTAACATTTGTTTTAATTCTTGCCACACAGCAGGTCGTTGAGATAACGGTACGTTATATGTCTTGTGGTAGAAGATCTTGTGAGGCTTAACTTCAATCTTGTATACATACGTGTTGATAACACCTAATCGTTTGGTAAAACTTGTAAATATTTGGATAACACTTCCTGTAGTTTTATACGTTCATGTACACTGAGAGCAGTAGCTTCACTTATCTTATGATCAAGCAATGTTTTCAAGTCCATTAGCTCTGTGTCAGATGAGTGTGTTTGCATATCTTGAATGTCATTGTCAAGTACTAACTGAACCTTGTACCCTGTACAGTGTTTGTCATGCTTTAGAGTTCTCCTGTCCAAATCAATAATAATTACACTGCCTTTATCATTTAAAATACATTTACCTTTGGAGAAGTCTATAATAGAGTCCTTCTCGCTCATAATATCTATTCCTAATATGCAATTTGTCGCAAGGTTTTGTACAACCAGGAATGGCCATTGTACGGTTCCATTACCTATTTTAATGTTTACAAAAACTTGCTTCGTAACCCTACATGACTTATTACCTAGTGCAGTAGTTATTTTACAGTTTTGGGCAGGAAACTCAGGCACAGGTTCCAATTCACACATCTTTTTATAGAAATTAAAAGACAAAACGCTCACAGCTGCACCTGTATCTAGGATAATAGTAGTTGGAATCCCACCTACTACACCAGTAGTAGATGCTAAAACAATTTCATTTGTGTTTGAACGACATTGTGTACTGTCTTGTAAAAGTTCATCTGATATATTCTCATTGTGGTTGTATCTTATAAATAAAACAGGTAATTTTTGTTTAGAATTATTCGGCATATCATTATTCTGTTGTTCAAGTGTGGTGTCAAATAACTGATTAACATTGCAGTCGCCCCGCAAGAATTCTTCAGCCACGACCTGGGGCATAGAAGTGACTGTTTCTAGTTTGTTGGATTAGCATTTGTACTAGGTGCTGACACAGATTGAGGTTGTGCATCAGGTGTCATTTCTATTATATTCACATTCGGATATTGCCTATTATGATCTCCAAACTTTTGCGGTTGTTGTTGCTGTTGCGCATTATAACTTACCTGTCGGTCGTAAGGTATGCTCCAATTTTGTCCTGGTGGATGCTGTGGTAAAGCAGAGTTTGAATGGAAGTACTGATCGTTACGAGTCCAACCTTGATGCTGTCTTGGCTCGTAGTTATTATTATTTCTATTTCTGTTTGTGTTTTTGTTGTTGCGTTTGTATCCGTTGTTACCGTTGTAGTTATTACCGCGGTGCCTTTTGTATGGATTGCCGCATGAAGTGTTATTACTGTTGTAACTATTGTTTGTATTGGAATACGCGTGTTGATTTTGATTTTCGTATTGAAACGGCATGTGAGTTTGCTGTTTTTGCTGTACCGCGTATCCAACTGTGGGCGCGCCAGAATTGAGTTGGCAAGCCTGCATGTTTTGCATACCACTAGTGTAAACATTGTGGCTGCTGTTTTGCCGCGTGAAGTGCTGATCTTCAAATAACATGTCAACCGAATCTAAGGCTGTTAAAAAATAATCTGAATCGTCATCCGGGATATGTAGGAGTTTTTCTTTAATGTTGAAAGGCAATTTGGCCTTCAACGCACGGAGTGTATCACGCGTTGCGACTGGTTCGTCTAAAAAGTGTCCCATGTTCAAGTATTTTTCAAAATATCTGCGTAAGTTGCCATTTTTACTGTTAAAAGTTTCAGGTTCTAAAATTTGTCTTCTGAGTCGCTCCTGGACGGATTGCGACCAGAATTTGTTCAGAAAAGCACGCTCAAACTCACTGTATGTGGTACATACGTCAGCTTGACCGTATGCCCAGACAGCTGCATCGCCTTGGATGTGACCGACAATATATGAAATCTTTTTCCGGTCACTCCAAGTGCGTGGAAATGCGTTACTAAAAGATTTAAGAAAAATCACCGGATGAATGGTTCGTTTTTCTGGGATAAAAATCTGAAATTGCCTGTGTTTCATTAAGCTTTCTTCTTCCTTCGCATTGTGATATGGATTTATTCCACTGTAATTACTGGTATGTTCAGCTGGCGAGTAATTACGATAATGTTGCTGTGGTTTACCATGATAATAGCTTGTGTTTGTGTTTGCACATCGTGGTATGTGTTGTAGTCGTGGTGTGTTTTGTTCTTGTGTGTTTGTCGTGTGCAGTATGTGTGTGTCATACTCGAATGTATATTGGTTCCTGAACTGTGCATTTTGACTGATATTTTCGTTACATTCAGACTGTGGTCGATCGGTGAATTGTCTCATGGGTGCAGTGACGGATTGTACTGCGTCACTGATCAGCTGTTTGTTATGAGTAATGTATTGCGCTACGGAGTCGTGCACAATTGTTGGTAAATTTTCACGTAAGCATCTATCAAAATGTTTGTCTTTGTTCACTACCCAATCATGAAATTCTTTATTAATATTTTGAAAATGAGCTGTGGCATCAGATTGTAAGATGTCAGTCAGGTGTTGTTCAACATTGTCAAATTTATTCTGTACGTCAGTAATTCGTTTTTCAAGGTTGTCATGTACTGAAGGATATGTTTGAATTTGTTCAGTAAGAACTTCACACGTGACATTAAGGTTTTTTACTTGTGTCTGTAAAAGTGCTACGTCAGTTGTAGTCTTTTCTTGTCTCGTATTAAGCTGGGAAAATTTAGTACTGAGTTCAGTCATCTGTTCGGTCAGTGTGGCCTCTATAAGTTCCACACATTTACATAAAGTGTCATTACCTGTCTTGAGTGCTATGAGGTCAGATTTAATTGCGTCATTTTGTGTCTGTAAGGTTGCCATGTTTTCGGCGTTTTGTTTCATTAGCATTTGTAACATGTCGGCAATGTTTACTGTTTGCAAGGTCTGTGCCCCCGTCGCGTCATTAGACGTGACGTCATGCACCAACATGGGCTCTGACTGAGACTTTGAAATTTTTGTAGTGGACGGCCTATTGCCAAAATTTCCGTCAACACTTGCGTCAATGTTTGATAAATCGTCACTACCGGTTGCTGTCGTAAAGTCATTTTCTAACATTTGTCTCTCGTCCGAGTCGGATTGCGTCTGAATAGTACGTCTTTGCTGTTCCATTTTTGCGTATTGATTTCTAGTTATTACCATGCCACACGTGATATATGTTTCAAGATAATATTTGACACTGATTTTAAAATAAAATGCAGTTGAGCATGAATCGCTCGTAGCAACAATGGCTGTCTGTTAATTTAAAAATATAAACTGAATTTGAGATTATTGGTAATGGCTGCTGTCCATGTTACTACGTATCGTACAGAAGTCGGCCATATTGTACACTCGTGTATTGGTATTGTTGCATACGTTATTGTTTAAGGAAAAGTACTGAGAATGAAATTTATCACTGAAAACTGTTATGCACGGAAGAAACACTACAGAATCTACTGAAAAGCTAATACACTGAATTATACGTCTGGTCAAGCCTACCAATGCAAGGATGCTGCGTCTTACCTTATTTTGCTGGAAGCTTCTTTGATTTTTCACATGAATTACGTCCAGGGGGAGCAATCCTTCAAAAAGTCTGTGTACGTGCCTTTCCTGAGAGGCCAGTTTTAGATTGCGACGCACCACTGGGTGTTTACTGTAACCCTTGGAGCTTCATATTGACGATGAAACACAGAAATTGCATCGGAATTGAATATAGTAGGCACAATGCCGACTTACGTCTAGGGGGAGTAATGCTAAAACAGTCTGTGTATGTGCCGTTACTGAGAGGCCAGTATTAGATTGCGACGCACCACTGGGTGTTTACTGTAACCCTTGGAGCTTCATATTGACGATGAAACACAGAAATTGCATCGGGATTGAATATAGTAGGCACAATGCCGACTTACGTCCAGGGGGAGTAATGCTTCAAACAGTCTGTATACGTGCCTTTCCTGAGAGGCCAGTATTAGATTGCGACGCACCACTGGGTGTATACTGCCACCCTTGGAGCTTCATATTTACGATGAAACACAGAAATTGCATCGGGATTGATATATAGGAGGCAAATTGCCGACTTAGGTGCAGGGGGAGCAATGCTTCAAACAGTATGTATACGTGCCTCTTCTGAGAGGCCAGTATTAGACTGCGACGCAACACTGGGTGTTTACTGTAACCCTTGGAGCTTCATATTGACGATGAAACACAGAAATTGCATCGGGATTGAATATAGTAGGCACAATGCCGACTTACGTCCAGGAGGAGCAATGCTTCAAACAGTCTGTATACATGCCGTTACAGAGATGCCAGTATTAGGTTGCGACGCACCACTGGATGTTTACTGTAACCCTTGGAGCTTCAGATTGACGATGAAACACAGAAATTGCATCGGGATTGAATATAGTAGGCACCATGCCGACTTACGTCCAGGGGGAGCAATGCTTCAAAGAGTCTGTGTATGTGCCTTTCCTTACAGGCCAGTTTTAGATTGCGATTCACAACTGGGTGTTTACTGTAACCCTTGGAGCCTCAAATTGATGATGAAACATAGAAATTGCATCGGAATTTAATATAGTAGGCACAATGCCGACTTACGTTCAGGGGGAGCAATGCTTCAAACACTCTGTATACGTGCCTTTCCTGAGAGGCCAGTATTAGATTGCGACGCACCACTGGGTGTTTACTGTAACCCTTGGAGCTTCATATTGACTATGAAACACAGAAATTGCATCGGGAATGAATATAGTAGGCACAATGCCGACATACGTTCAGGGGAGCAATGCTTCAAACAGTCTTTATACGAGCCGTTACAGAGAGGCCAGTATTAGATTGCGACGCACCACTGGGTGTTTACTGTAACCCTTGGAGCTTCATATTGAAGATGAAACACAGAAATTGCATCGGGATTGAATATAGTAGGCACAATGCCGACTTACGTTCAGGGGAGCAATGCTTCAAACAGTCTTTATACGTGCATTTACAGAGAGGCCAGTAATAGATTGCGACACACCACTGGGTGTTTACTGTAACCCTTGGAGCTTCATATTGACGATGAAGCACAGAAATTGCATCGGGGTTCAATATAGTAGGCGCAATGCCGACTTACGTTCAGGGGGAGCAATGCTTCAAACAGTCTGTATACGTGCCGTTACTGAGAGGCCAGTATTAGATTGCGACGCACCACTGGGTGTTTACTGTAACCCTTGGAGCTTCATATTGACGATGAAACACAGAAATTGCATCTTGATTGAATATAGTAGGCACAATGCCGACTTACGTCCAGGGGGAGCAATGCTTCAAAGAGTCTGTGTATGTGCCTTTCCTTAGAGGCCAGATTTAGATTGCGACTCACCACTGGGTGTTTACTGTAACCCTTGGGGCTTCATATTGATGATGAAACATAGAAATTGCATCGGAATTGAATATAGTAGGCACAATGCCGACTTAGGTTCAGGGTGAGAAATGCTTCAAACAGTCTGTATTCGAGTCTTTCCTGAGAGGCCAGTATTAGATTGCGACGCAACACTGGGTGTTTACTGTAGCCCTTGGAGATTAATATTGACGATGAAACACAGAAATTGCATCGGAATTGAACTTACGTTCAGGGGGAGCAATGCGTCAAACAGTCTGTATACGTGCCTTTCCTGAGGGGCCAGTATTAGTTTCCGAGGCACCACTGCGTGTTTACTGTAACCCTTGGAGCTTCATATTGACTATGAAACACAGAAATTGCATCGCGATTGAATACAGTAGGCACAATGCCGATTTACGTAAAATGGGAGTAATGCTTCAAACAGTCTGTGTATGTGCCGTTACTGAGAGGCCAGTATTAGATTGCGACGCACCACTGGGTGTTTACTGTAACCCCTGGAGCTTCATATTGACGATGAAACACAGAAATTGCATCGGGATTGAATATAGTAGGCACAATGCCGACTTACGTCCAGGGGGAGTAATGCTTCAAACTGTCTGTATATGTGCCGTTACTGAGAGGCCAGTATTAGATTGCGACGCACCACTGTGTGTTTACAGTAACCCTTGGAGCTTTACATTGACGATGAAACACAGAAACTGCATCGGGATTGAATATAGTAGGCACAATGCCGACTTACGTCCAGGGGGAGTAATGCTTCAAACAGTCTGTATACGTGCCTTTCCTGAGAGGCCAGTATTAGACTGCGACGCAACACTGGGTGTTTACTGTAACCCTTGGAGCTACATATTGACGATGAAACACAGAAATTGCATCGGGATTGAATATAGTAGGCACAATGCCGACTTACGTCCAGGGGGAGCAATGCTTCAAAGAGTCTGTGTATGTGCCTTTCCTTAGAGGCCGGTTTTAGTTTGCGACTCACCACTGGGTGTTTACTGTAACCCTTGGAGCTTCATATTGACTATGAAACACAGAAATTGCATCGGGATTGAATATAGTAGGCACAATGCCGACTTACGTCCAGGGGGAGCAATGCTTCATACAGTTGTATACGTGCCTGTCCTCAGATTCCAGTATTAGATTGCGACGCACCACTGGGTGTTTACTGTAACCCATGGAGCTTCATATTGACGATGAAACACAGAAATTGCATCGGGATTGAATATAGTAGGCGCAATGATGACTTACGTCCAGGGGAAGTAATGCTTCAAACAGTCTGTATACGTGCCGATACAGAGAGGCCAGTATTAGATTAAGACGCACCACTGGGTGTTTACTGTAACCCTTGGAGCTTCATATCGACTATGAAAGACAGAAATTGCATCGGGATTGAATATAGTGGGCACAAAGCCATTTTACGTCCAGGGGGAGTAATGCTTCAAACAGTCTGTGTATGTGCCGTTACTGAGAGGCCAGTATTAGTTTGCGACGCACCACTGGGTGTTTACTGTAACCCTTGGAGCTTCATATTGACGATGAAACACAGTAATTGCATTGGGATTGAATATAGTATGCACAATGCCGACTTACGTCCAGGGGGAGTAATGCTTCAAACAGTCTGTATACGTGATTTTCCTGTGAGGCCAGTATTAGATTGCGACGCACCACTGGGTGTATACTGCTACCCTTGGAGCTTCATATTTACGATGAAACACAGAAATTGCATCGGGATTGATATATAGGAGGCACAATGCCGACTTACGTGCAGGGGGAGCAATGCTTCAAACAGTATGTATACGTGCCTTTCCTGAGAGGCCAGTATTAGACAGCGACGCAACACTGGGTGCTTACTGTAACCCTTGGAGCTTCATATTGACGATGAAACACAGAAATTGCATCGGGATTGAATATAGTAGGCACAATGCCGACTTACGTCCAGGAGGAACAATGCTTCAAATAGTCTGTATACGTGCCGTTACAGAGAGACCAGTATTAGATTGCGACGCACCACTGGGTGTTTACTGTAACCCTTGGAGCTTCATATTGACGATGAAACACAGAAATTGCATCGGGATTGAATATAGTAGGCACAATGCCGACTTACATCCAGGGGGAGCAATGCTTCAACGAGACTGTGTATGTGCCTTTCCTTAGAGGCCAGTTTTAGATTGCGATTCACGACTGGGTATTTACTGTAACCCTTGGAGCTTCATATTGATGATGAAACATAGAAATTGCATCGGAATTGAATATAGTAGGCACAATGCCGACTTACGTTCAGGGGGAGCAATGCTTCAAACAATCTGTATACGTGCCTTTCCTGAGAGGCCAGTATTAGATTGCGACGAACCACTGGGTGTTTACTGTAACCCTTGGAGCTTCATATTGACTATGAAACACAGCAATTGCATCGGGATTGAATATAGTAGGCACAATGCCGTCATACGTTCAGGGGAGCAATGCTTCAAACAATCTTTATACGAGCCGTTACAGAGAGGCCAGTATTAGATTGCGACGCACAACTGGGTGTTTACTGTAACCCTTGGAGCTTCATATTGACGATGAAACACAGAAATTGCATCGGGATTGGATATAGTAGGCACAATGCCGACTTACGTCCAGGGGGAGAAATGCTTCAAACAGTCTGTATATGTGCCGTTACTGAGAAGCCAGTATTAGATTGCGACGCACCACTGGGTGTTTACTGTAACCCTTGGAGCTTCATATTGACGATGGAACACAGAAATGGCATCGGAATTGAATATAGTAGGCACAATGCCGACTTACGTCCAGGGGGAGTAATGCTTCAAACAGTCTGTATATGTGCCGTTACTGAGAAGCCAGTATTAGATTGCGACGCACCACTGGGTGTTCACTGTAACCCGTGGAGCTTCATATTGACGATGAAACACAGAAATGGCATCGGAATTGAATATAGTAGGCACAATGCCGACTTACTTCCAGGGGGAGCAATGCTTCAAAGAGGCTGTGTACGAGCCTTTCCTGAGAGGCCAGTCTTAGATTGCGACTCACCACTGGGTGTTTACTGTAACCCTTGGAGCTTCATGTTGACGATGAAACACAGAAATTGCATCGGAATTGAATATAGTAGGCACAATGCCGACCTACGTTCAGGGGGAGCAATGCTTCAAACAGTCTGTATACGTGCCTTTCCTGAGAGGCCAGTATTAGTTTCCGAGGCACCACTGGGTGTTTACTGTAACCCTTGGAGCTTCATATTGACTATGAAACACAGATATTGCATCGGGATTGAATATAATAGGCACAATGCCGATTTACGTAAAATGGGAGTAATGCTTCAAACAGAGTGTGTATGTGCCGTTACTGAGAGGCCAGTATTAGCTTGCGACGCACCACTTGTTGTTTACTGTAACCCTTGGACCTTCATATTGACGATGAAACACAGAAATTGCATCGGGATTGAATATAGTAGGCACAATGCCGACTTACGTCCAGGGGGAGTAATGCTTCAAACAGTCTGTATATGTGCCGTTACTGAGAAGCCAGTATTAGATTGCGACGCACCACTGGGTGTTTACTGTAACCCTTGGAGCTTCATATTGACGATGAAACACAGATCATGAATCGGGATTGAATATAGTAGGCACAATGCCGACTTACGTTCAGGGGGAGCAATGCTTCAAACAGTCTGTATACGTGCCTTTCCTGAGAGGCCAGTACTAGTTTCCGAGGCACCACTGGGTGTTTACTGTAACCCTTGGGGCTTCATATTGACTATGAAACACAGAAATTGCATCGGGATTGAATATGGTAGGCACAATGCCGATTTACGTAAAATGGGAGCAATGCTTCAATTGGTCTGTATATGTGCCGTTACTGAGAGGCCAGTATTAGATTGCGATGCACCACTGGGTGTGTACTGTAACCCTTGGAGCTTCATATTTACGATGAAACACAGAAATTTAATCGGGATTGAATATAGTAGGCACAATCCCGACTTACGTTCAGGGGGAGCAATGCTTCAAACAGTCTGTATACGTGCCCTTCCTGAGAGGCCAGTATTAGTTTCCGAGGCACCACTGGGTGTATACTGTAACCCTTGGAGCTTCATATTGACTATGAAACACAGAAATTGCATCGGGATTGAATATAGTAGTCACAATGCCGATTTACGTAAAATGGGAGTAATGCTTCAAACAGTCTGTGTATGTGCCGTTACTGAGAGGCCAGTATTAGATTGCGACGCACCACTGGGTGTTTACTGTAACCCCTGGAGCTTCATATTGACGATGAAACACAGAAATTGCATCGGGATTGAATATAGTAGGCACAATGCCGACTTACGTCCAGGGGGAGTAATGCTTCAAACAGTCTGTATATGTGCCGTTACTGAGAGGCCAGTATTAGATTGCGACGCACCACTGGGTGTCTACTGTAACCCTTGGAGCTTCATATTGACGATGAAACACAGAAATTGCATCGGGATTGAATATAGTAGGCACAATGCCGACTTACGTCCAGGGGGAGTAATGCTTCAAACAGTCTGTATATGTGCCGTTACTGAGAGGCCAGTATTAGATTCCGTCGCACCACTGGGTGTTTACTGTAACCCTTGGAGCTTCATATTGACGATGAAACACAGATATTGCATCGGGATTGAATATAGTAGGCACAATGCTGACTTACGTCCAGGGGGAGTAATGCTTCAAACAGTCTGTATATGTGCCGTTACTGAGAGGCCAGTATTAGATTGCGACGCACCACTGGGTGTTTACTGTAACCCTTGGAGCTTCACATTGACGATGAAACACAGAAATTGAATCGGGATTGAATATAGTAGGCACAATGCCGACTTACGTTCAGGGGAGCAATGCTTCAAACAGTCTTGATACGTGCCTTTACAGAGAGGCCAGTAATAGATTGCGACGCACCACTGGGTGTTTGCTGTGACCCTTGGAGCTTCATGTTGACGATGAAACACAGAAATTGCATCGGGGTTCAATATAGTAGGCACAATGCCGACTTACGTCCAGGGGGAGCAATGCTTCAAACAGTCTGTATACGTGCCGATACAGAAAGGCCAGTATTAGATTGCGACGCACCACTGGGTGATTACTGTAACCCTTGGAGCTTCATATTGACGATGAAACACAGAAATTGCATCGGGATTGAATATAGTAGGCACAATGCCGACTTACGTCCAGGGGGAGTAATGCTTCAAACAGTCTGTATACGTTCCGTTCCTGAGAGGCCAGTATTAGATTCCGACGCACCAGTGGATGTTTACTGTAACCATTGGAGCTTCATATTGACGATGAAACACAGAAATTGCATCGGGATTGAATATAGTAGGCATAATGCCGACTTACGTCCAGGGGGAGTAATGCTTCAAACAGTCTGTATATGTGCCTTTACTGAGAGGACTGTATTCGGTTGCGACGCACCACTGGGTGTTTACTGTAACCCTTGGAGCTTCATATTGACGATGAAACACAGAAATTGCATCGGGATTGAATATAGTAGGCACAATGCCGACATACGTTCAGGGGAGCAATGCTTCAAACAGTCTTTATACGAGCCGTTACAGAGAGGCCAGTATTAGATTGCGACGCACCACTGGGTGTTTACTGTAACCCATGGAGCTTCATATTGACGATGAAACACAAAAATTGCATCGGGATTGAATATAGTAGGCACAATGCCGACTTACGTCCAGGGGGAGTAATGCTTCAAACAGTCTGTATACATGCCTTTCCTGAGAGGCCAGTATGAGATTGCGACGCACAACTTGGTGTTTACTGTAACCCTTGGAACTTCATATTGACGATGAAACACAGAAATTGCATCGGGATTGAATATAGTAGGCACAATGCTGACTTACGTCCAGGGAGAGTAATGCTACAAACAGTCTGTATACGTGCCTTTCCTGAGAGGCCATTATTAGATTGCGACGTAGCACTGGGTGTTTACTGTAACCCTTGGAGCTTCATATTGATGATGAAACACAGAAATTGCATCGGGATTTGATATAGTAGGCGCAATGCCAACTTACGTCCAGGAGAGCAATGCTTCAAACACTCTGTGTACGTGCCTTTCCTGAGAGGCCAGTATTAGATTGCGACGCACCACTGGGTGTTTACTGTAACCCTTGGAGCTTCATATTGACGATGAAACACAGAAAATGCATCGGGATTGAATATAATAAGCACAATGCTGACTTACGTCCAGGGGGAGCAGTGCTTCAAACAGTCTGTATACGTGACTTTCCTGAGAGGCCAGTATTAGACTGCGACGCACCACTGGGTGTTTACTGTAACCCTTGGAGCTTCATATTGACTATGAAAGACAGATATTGCATCGGGATTGAATATAGTAGGCACAATGCTGACTTACGTCCAGGGGGAGCAATGCTCCAAAAAGTCTGTGTACGTGCCTTTCCTGAGAGTCCAGTTTTAGATTGCGACGCACCGCTGGGTGTTTACTGTAACTCTTGGAGCTTCATATTGAGCATGAAACACAGAAATTGCATCGGGATTGAATATAGTAGGCACAATGCCGACATACGTTCAGGGGAGCAATGCTTCAAACAGTCTTTATACGAGCCGTTACGGAGAGGCCAGTATTAGATTGCGACGCACCACTGGGTGTTTACTGTAACCCATGGAGCTTCATATTGACGATGAAACACAGAAATTGCATCGGGATTGAATATAGTAGGCACAATGCCGACTTACGTCCAGGGGGAGTAATGCTTCAAACAGTCTGTATACATGCCTTTCCTGAGAGGCCAGTATGAGATTGCGACGCACAACTTGGTGTTTACTGTAACCCTTGGAACTTCATATTGACGATGAAACACAGAAATTGCATCGGGATTGAATATAGTAGGCACAATGCTGACTTACGTCCAGGGAGAGTAATGCTACAAACAGTCTGTATACGTGCCTTTCCTGAGAGGCCATTATTAGATTGCGACGTAGCACTGGGTGTTTTCTGTAACCCTTGGAGCTTCATATTGATGATGAAACACAGAAATTGCATCGGGATTTGATATAGTAGGCGCAATGCCAACTTACGTCCAGGAGAGCAATGCTTCAAACACTCTGTGTACGTGCCTTTCCTGAGAGGCCAGTATTAGATTGCGACGCACCACTGGGTGTTTACTGTAACCCTTGGAGCTTCATATTGACGATGAAACACAGAAAATGCATCGGGATTGAATATAATAAGCACAATGCCGACTTACGTCCAGGGGGAGCAGTGCTTCAAACAGTCTGTATACGTGACTTTCCTGAGAGGCCAGTATTAGACTGCGACGCACCACTGGGTGTTTACTGTAACCCTTGGAGCTTCATATTGACTATGAAAGACAGATATTGCATCGGGATTGAATATAGTAGGCACAATGCTGACTTACGTCCAGGGGGAGCAATGCTCCAAAAAGTCTGTGTACGTGCCTTTCCTGAGAGTCCAGTTTTAGATTGCGACGCACCACTGGGTGTTTACTGTAACTCTTGGAGCTTCATATTGACGATGAAACACAGAAATTGCATCGGAATTGAATATAGTAGGCACAATGCCGACTTACGTTCAGGGAGAGCAATGCTTCAAACAGTAGGTATACGTGCCTTTCCTGAGAGGCCAGTATTAGATTGCGACGCACCACTGGGTGTTTACTGTAACCCTTGGAGCTTCATATTGAGTATGAAAGACAGATATTGCATCGGGATTGAATATAGTAGGCACAATGCCGACTTACGTCCAGGGGGACTAATGCTTCAAACAGTCCGTGTATGTGCCGTTACTGAGAGGCCAGTATTAGTTTGCGACGCACCACTGCGTGCCTACTGTAAACCTTGGAGCTTCATATTGACGATGAAACACAGAAATTGCATCGGGATTGAATATAGTTGGCACAATGACGACTTACGTCCAGGGGGAGTAATGCTTCAAACAGTCTGTATACGTGCCTTACCTGAGAAGCCAGTATTAGATTGCGACGCACCACTGGTAGTTTACTGTAACCCTTGGAGCTTCATATTGACGATGAAACACAGAAAATGCATCGAAATTGAATATAGTAGGCGCAATGCTATCTTACGTCCAGGGGAGCAATGCTTCAAACAGTCTGTGTATGTGCCTTTCCTGAGAGTCCAGTATTAGATTGCGATGCACCACTGTGTGTTTACTGTAACCCTTGGAGCATCAAATTGACAATGAAACACAGAAATTGTATTGGGATTGAATATAGTGGGCACAATGCCGACTTACGTCCAGGGAGAGTAATGCTTCAAACAGTCTGGTTACGTGCCTTTCCTGAGAGGCCAGTATTAGATTGCGACGCACCACTGGGTGTATACTGCCTCCCTTGGAGCTTCATATTTACGACGAAACACAGAAATTGCATCGGGATTGATATATAGGAGGCACAATGCCGACTTACGTGCAGGGGGAGCAATGCTTCAAACAGTATGTATACGTGCCTTTCCTGAGAGGCCAGTATTAGACTGCGACGCACCACTTGGTGTTTACTGTAACCCTTGGAGTTTCATATTGACGATGAAACACAGAAATTGCATCGGGATATAATATAATAGGCACAATGCCGACTTACGTCCAGGAGGAGCAATGCTTCAAACAGTCTGTATACGTGCCGTTAGAGAGGCCAGTATTAGATTGCGACGCACCACTGGGTGTTTACTGTAACCCTTGGAGCTTCATATTGACGATGAAACACAGAAATTGCATCGGGATTGAATATAGAAGGCACAATGCCGACTTACGTCTAGGGGGAGCAATGCTTCAAAGAGTCTGTGTATGTGCCTTTCCTTAGGGGCCAGTTTTAGATTGCGACTCACCACTGGGTGTTTACTGTAACCCTTGGAGCTTCATATTGATGATGAAACATAGAAATTGCATCGGAATTGAATATAGTAGGCACAATGCCGACTTACGTTCAGGGGGAGCAATGCTTCAAACAGTCTGTATACGTGCCTTTCCTGAAGGACAGTATTAGATTGCGACGCATCACTGGGTGTTTACTGTAACCCTTGGAGTTTCATATTGACTATGAAACACAGAAATTGCATCGGGATTGAATATAGTAGGCACAATGCCGACTTGCGTCCATTGGGAGTAATGCTTCAAACAGTCTGTATACGTGCCTTTCCTGAGATTCCAGTATTAGATTGCGACGCACCACTGGGTGTTTACTGTAACCCTTGGAGCTTCATATTGACTATGAAACACAGAAATTGCATCGGGATTGAATATAGTAGGCGCAATACCGACATACGTTCAGGGGAGCAATGCTCAAACAGTCTTTATACGAGCCGTTACAGAGAGGCCAGTATTAGATTGCGACGCACCACTGGGTGTTTACTGTAACCCTTGGAGCTTCATATTGACGATGAAACACAGAAATTGCATCGGGATTGAATATAGTAGGCACAATGCCGACTTACGTCCAGGGGGAGTAATGCTTCAAACAGTCTGTATACGTGCCTTTCCTGAGAGGCCAGTATGAGATTGCGACGCACAACTTGGTGTTTACTGTAACCCTTGGAACTTCATATTGACGATGAAACACAGAAATTGCATCGGGATTGAATATAGTAGGCACAATGCTGACATACGTCCAGGGAGAGTAATGCTACAAACAGTCTGTGTACGTGCCATTCCTGAGAGGCCATTATCTGATTGCGACGTAGCACTGGGTGTTTACTGTAACCCTTGGAGCTTCATATTGACGATGAAACACAGAAATTGCATCGGGATTTGATATAGTAGGCGCAATGCCAACGTACGTCCAGGAGAGCAATGCTTCAAACACTCTGTGTACGTGCCTTTCTTGAGAGGCCAGTATTAGAATGCGACGCACCACTGGGTGTTTACTGTAACCCTTGGAGCTTCATATTGACGATGAAACACAGAAAATGCATCGGGACTGAATATAGTAGGCACAATGCCGACTTACGTCCAGGGGGAGCAATGCTTCAAACCGTCTGTATACGTGACTTTCCTGATTGGCCAGTATTAGACTGCGACGCACCACTGGGTGTTTCCTGTAACCCTTGGAGCTTCATATTGACGATGAAACACAGAAATTGCATCGGGATTGAATATAGTAGGCACAATGCCGACTTACGTTCAGGGGAGCAATGCTTCAAACAGTCTTTATACGTGCCCTTACAGAAAGGCCAGTATTAGATTGCGACGCACCACTGGGTGGTTACTGTAACCCTTGGGGCTTCATATTGACGGTGAAACACAGATATTGCATCTGGATTGAATATAGTAAACACAATGCCGACTTACGTCCAGGGGGAGTAATGCTTCAAACAGTCTGTATACGTGCCGTTACAGAGAGGCCAGTATTAAATTAAGACGCACCACTGGGTGTTTACTGTAACCATTGGAGCTTCATATTGACGGTGAAACAAAGAAATTGCATCTGGATTGAATATAGTAGCCACAATACCGACTTACGTCCAGGGGGACTAATTCTTCAAACAGTCTGTGTATGTGCCGTTACTGAGAGGCCAGTATTAGATTGCGACGCACCACTGGGTGTTTACTGTAACCCATGGAGCTTCATATTGACGATGAAACACAGAAATTGCATCGGGATTGAATATAGTAGGCACAATGCCGACTTACGTCCAGGGGGAGTAATGCTTCAAACAGTCTGTATACGTGCCTTACCTGAGAGGCCAGTATTAGATTGCGACGCACCACTGGGTGATTACTGTAACCCTTGGAGCTTCATAATGACTATGAAAGACAGATATTGCATCGGGATTGAATATCGTAGGCACAATGCCGACTTACGTTCAGGGGAGCAATGCTTCAAACAGTCTTTATACGTGCCCTTACAGAGAGGCCAGTATTAGATTGCGACGCACCACTGGGTGGTTACTGTAACCCTTGGAGCTTCATATTGACGATGAAACACAGAAATTGCATCGGGATTGAATATAGTAGGCACAATGCCGACTTAAGTCCAGGGGGAGTAATGCTTCAAACAGTCTGTATACATGCCTTTCCTGAGAGGCCAGTATTAGATTGCGACGCACCACTGGGTGTATACTGCCAACCTTGGAGCTTCATATTTACGATGAAACACAGAAATTGCATCGGGATTGATATACAGCAGGCACAATGCCGACTTACGTGCAGGGGGAGCAATGCTTCAACCAGTATGTATACGTGTCTTTCCTGAGAGGCCAGTATTAGACTGCGATGCACCACTGGGTGTTTACTGAAACCCTTGGAGCTTCATATTGACGATGAAACACAGAAATTGCATCGGGATTGAATATAATAGGCACAATGCCGACTTACGTCCAGGAGGACCAATGCTTGAAACAGTCTGTATACGTGCCGTTAAAGAGAGGCCAGTATTAGATTGCGACGCACCACTGGGTGTTTACTGTAACCCTTGGAGCTTCATATTGACGATGAAACACAGAAATTGCATCGGGATTGAATATAGTAGGCACAATGCCGACTTATGTCCAGGGGGAGCAATGCTTCAAAGAGTCTGTGTATGTGCCTTTCCTTAGAGGCCAGTTTTAGATTGCGACTCACCACTGGGTGTTTACTGTAACCCTTGGAGCTTCATATTGATGATGAAACATAGATATTGCATCGGAATTGAATATAGTAGGCACAATGCCGACTTACGTTCAGGGGGTGCAATGCTTCAAACAGTCTGTATACGTGCCTTTCCTGAGAGGCCAGTATTAGATTGCGACGCACCACTGGGTGTTTACTGTAACCCTTGGAGCTTCTTGTTGACGATGAAACACAGAAATTGCATCGGGATTGAATATAGTAGGCACAATGCCGACTTACGTCCAGGGGGAGCAATGCTTCAAACAGTCTGTATTTGCTCCGTTACAGTGAGGCCAGTATTAGATTGCGACACACCACTGGGTGTTTACTGTAACGCTTGGAGCTTCATATTGACGATGAAACACAGAAATTGCATCGCGATTGAAAATAGTAGGCACAATGCCGAATTACTTCCATGGGCAGCAATGCTTCAAAGAGGCTGTGTACGAGCCTTTCCTGAGAGGCCAGTCTCAGATTGCGACTCACCACTGGATGTTTACTGTAACCCTTGGAGCTTCATATTGACGATGAAACACAGAAATTGCATCGGAATTGAATAAAGTAGGCACAATGCCGACTTACGTTCAGGGGGAGCAATGCTTCAAACAGACTGTATACGTGCCTTTCCTGAGAGGCCAGTATTAGATTGCGACGCACCACTGGGTGTTTACTGTAACCCATGGAGCTTCATATTGACGATGAAACACAGAAATTGCATCGGAATTGAATATACTAGGCACAATGCCGACATACGTTCAGCGGGAGCAATGCTTCAAACAGTCTGTATACGTGCCTTTCCTGAGAGGCCAGTATTAGTTGGCGAGTCAACACTGGGTGTTTACTGTAACCCTTGGAGCTTCATATTGACTATAAAACACAGAAATTGCATCGGGATTGAATATAGTAGGCACAATGCCGATTTACGTAAAATGGGAGTAATGCTTCAAACAGTCTGTGTATGTGCCGTTACTGAGAGGCCAGTATTAGATTGCGACGCACCACTGGGTGTTTACTGTAGCCCTTGGAGCATCATATTGACTATGAAACACAGAAATTGCTTCGGTATTGTATGTAGTAGGCACAATGCCGACTTACGTCCAGGCGGAGTAATGCTTCAAAAAAGTCTGTATTTGTGCCGTTACTGAGGGGCCAGTATCAGATTGCGACGCTCCACTGGGTGTTTACTGTAACCCTTGAAGCTCCATATTGACGATGAAACACTGAAATTGCATCGGGATTAAATATAGTAATCATAATACGGACTTACGTCCAGGGGGAGTAATGCTTCAAACAGTCTGTATACGTGCCTTTCCTGAGAGGCCAGTATTAGATTGCGACGCACCACTGGGTGTTTACTCTAACCCTAGGAGCTTCATATTGACGATGAAACACAGAAATTGCATCGGGATTGAATATAGAAGACACAATGCCGACTTACGTCCAGGGGGAGTAATGCTTCAAACAGTCTGTATACGTGCCGTTACTGAGAGACCAGTATTAGATTGCGACGCACCACTGGGTGTTTACTGTAACCCTTGGAGCTTCATATTGACGATGAAACACAGAATTTGCATCGGTGATTGTATATAGTAGGCACAATGCCGACTTACGTCCAGGGGGAGTAATGCTTCAAACAGTCTGTATACGTGCCTTTGCTGAGAGGCCAGTATTAGATTGCGACGCACCACTGGGTGTTTACTGTAACGCTTGGAGCTTCATATTGACGATGAAACACAGAAATTGCATCGCGATTCAATAAGGTAGGCACAATGCCGACTTACTTCCCTGGGGAGCAATGCTTCAAAGAGGCTGTGTACGAGCCTTTCCTGAGAGGCCAGTCTCAGATTGCGTCTCACCACTGGGTGTTTACTGTAACCCTTGGAGCTTCATATTGACGATGAAACACAGAAATTGCATGGGATTGAATATAGTAGGCACAATGTCGACTCACGTTCAGGGGAGCAATGCTTCAAACAGTCTGTATACGTGCCCTTACAGAGAGGCCAGTATTAGATTGCGACGCACCACTGGGTGTTTACTGTAACCCTTGGAGCTTCATATTGACGATGAAACACAGAAATTGCATCGGGGTTGAATATCGTAGGCACAATGCCGACTTACGTCCAGGGGGAGCAATGCTTCAAAGAGTCTGTGTATGTGCCTTTTCTTGGAGGCCAATTTTAGATTGCGACTCACCACTGGGTGTTTACTGTAACCCTTGGAGCTTCATATTGATGATGAAACATAGAAATTGCATCGGAATTGAATATAGTAGGCACAATGCCGACTTACGTTCATGGGGATCAATGCTTCAAACAGTCTGTATACGTGCCTTTCCTGAGAGGCCAGGATTAGATTGCGACGTACCACTGGGTGTTTATTGTAACCCTTAGAGCTTCATATTGACTATGAACCACAGAAATTGCATCGGGATTGAATATAGTAGGCACAATGCCGACATACGTTCAGGGGAGCACTTCTTCAAACAGTCTTTATACGAGCTGTTACACAGAGGCTAGTATTAGATTGCGACGCACCACTGGGTGTTTACTGTAACCCCTGGAGCTTCATATTGACGATGAAACACAGAAATTGCATCGGGATTGAATATAGTAGGCACAATGCCGACTTACGTCCAGGGGGAGCAATGCTTCATACCGTCTGTATATGTTCCGTTACAGAGAGGCCAGTATTAGATTGCGACGCACCACTGGGTGTTTACTGTAACCCTTGGAGCTTCATATTGACGATCAAACACAGCAATTGCATCGCGATTGAATATAGTAGGCAAAATGCCGTCTTACGTCGGGGGGGAGCAATGCTTCAAAGAGGCTGTGTACGAGCCTTTCCTGAGAGGCCAGTCTTAGATTGCGACTCTCCACTGGGTGTTTACTGTAACCCTTGGAGCTTCATATTGACGATGAAACACAGAAATTGCATCGGAATTGATTATAGTAGGCACAATGCCGTCTTACGTTCAGGGGGAGCAATGTTTCAAACAGTCTGTATACGTGCCTTTCCTGAGAGGCCAGTATTAGATGGTGACGCACCACTGGGTGTTTACTGTAACCCTTGGAGCTTCATATTGACGATGAAACGCAGAAATTGCATCGGTGATTGAATATAGTAGGCACATTGCCGACTTACGTCCAGGCGTAGCAATGCTTCAAACAGTCTGTATAAGTGCCTTTCCTGAGAGGCCAGTATTAGATTGCGACGCACCACTGGGTGTTTACTGTAACCCTTGGAGCTTCATATTGACGATGAAACACAGAAATTGCATCGGGATTGAATATAGTAGGCACAATGCCGTCTTACGTTCAGGGGGAGCAATGTTTCAAACAGTCTGTATACGTGCCTTTCCTGAGAGGCCAGTATTAGATTGCGACGCACCACTGGGTGTTTACTGTAACCCTTGGAGCTTCATATTGACGATGAAACGCAGAAATTGCATCGGTGATTGAATATAGTAGGCACAATGCCGACTTACGTCCAGGGGGAGTAATGCTTCAAATGGTCTGTATACGTGCCTTTGCTGAGAGGCCAGTATCAGATTGCGACGCACCACTGGGTGTTTACTGTAACCCTTGGAGCTTCATATTGACGATGAAACACAGAAATTGCATCGGGATTGAATATAGTAGGCACAATGCCGACTTACGTCCAGGCGTAGCAATGCTTCAAACAGTCTGTATAAGTGCCTTTCCTGAGAGGCCAGTATTAGATTGCGACGCACCACTGGGTGTTCACTGTAACCCTTGGTGCTTCATATTGACGATGAAACACAGAAATTGCATCGGGATTGAATACAGTAGGCACAATGCCGACTTACGTCCAGGGGGAGCAATGCTTCAAACAGTCTGTGTATGTGCCGTTACTGAGAGGCCAGTATTAGATGGTGACGCACCACTGGGTGTTTACTGTAACCCTTGGAGCTTCATATTGACGAAGAAACACAGAAATTGCATCGGGATTGAACATAGTAGGCACAATGCCGACTTACGTCCAGGGGGAGTAATGCTTGAAAAAGTCTGTATATGTGCCGTTACTGAGAGACCAGAATTAGATTGCGACGCTCCACTGGGTGTTTACTGTAACCCTTGGAGCTTCAAATTGACGATGAAACACAGAAATTGCATCGGGATTAAATATAGTAATCATAATGCGGACTTACGTCCAGGGGTAGTAATGCTTCAAACAGTCTGTATACGTGCCTTTCCTGAGAGGCCAGTATTAGATTGCGACGCTTCACTGGGTGTTTACTCTAACCCTTGGTGCTTCATATTGACGATGAAACACAGAAATTGCATCGGGATTGAATATAGTAGGCACAATGCCGACTTACGCCCAGGCTGAGCAATGCTTCAAACAGTCTGTATATGTGCCTTTCCTGAGAGGCCAGTATTAGATTGCGACGCACCACTGGGTGTTTACTGTAACCCTTGGAGCTTCATATTGACTATGAAACACAGAAGTTGCTTCGGGATTAAATATAGTAGGCACAATGCCGACTTACGTCCAGGGGGAGGAATGCTTCAAAGAGTCTGTATACGTGCCGTTACTGAGAGGCCCGTATTAGATGGTGAGGCACCACTGGTGTTTACTGTAACCCTTGGAGCTTCATATTGAATATGAAACATAGAAATTGCTTCGGGATTGAATATAGTAGGCACAATGCCGACTTACGTCCAGGGGGAGGAATGCTTCAAAGGGTCTGTATACGTGCCGTTACTGAGTGGCCAGTATTAGATTGCGACGCACCACTGGGTGTTTACTGTAACTCTTGGTGCTTCATATTGACGATGAAACACAGAAATTGCATCGGGATTGAATATAGTAGGCACAATGCCGACTTACGTCCAGGCGGAGCAATGCTTCAAACAGTCTGTATACGTGCCTTTCCTGAGAGGCCAGTATTAGATTGCGACGCACCACTGGGTGTTTACTGTAACCCTTGGAACTTCATATTGACGATGAAACACAGAAATTGCATCGGAATTGAATATAGTAGGCACAATGCCGACTTACGTTCAGGGTGAGCAATGCTTCAAACAGTCTGTATACGTGCCTTTCCTGAGAGGCCAGTATTAGTTTGCGACGCACCACTGGGTGATTACTGTAACCCTTGGAGCTTCATATTGACTATGAAACACAGAAATTGCATCGGGATTTAATATAGTAGGCACAATGCCGATTTACGTCCAATGTGAGTAATGCTTCAAACAGTCTGTGTATGTGCCGTTACTGAGAGGCCAGTATTAGATTGCGACGCACCACTGGGTGTTTACTGTAACCCTTGGAGCTTCATATTGACGATGAAACACAGAAATTGCATCGGGATTGAATATAGTAGGCACAATGCCGACTTACGTCCAGGGGGAGTAATGCTTCAAACAGTCTGTATATGTGCCGTTACTGAGAGACCAGTATTACATTGCGACGCACCACTGGGTGTTTACTGTAACCCTTGGAGCTTCATATTGACGATGAAACGCAGAAATTGCATCGGTGATTGAATATAGTAGGCACAATGCCGACTCACGTCCAGGGGGAGTAATGCTTCAAACGGTCTGTATACGTGCCTTTGCTGAGAGGCCAGTATTAGATTGCGACGCACCACTGGGTGTTTATTGTAACCCTTGGAGCTTCATATTGACGATGAAACACAGAAATTGCATCGGGATTGAATATAGTAGGCACAATGCCGACTTACATCCAGGCGTAGCAATGCTTCAAACAGACTGTATAAGTGCCTTTCCTGAGAGGCCAGTATTAGATTGCGACGCACCACTGGGTGTTCACTGTAACCCTTGGAGCTTCATATTGACGATGAAACACAGAAATTGCATCGGGATTGAATATAGTAGGCACAATGCCGACTTACGTCCAGGGGGAGCGATGCTTCAAACAGTCTGTATACGTGCCTTTCCTGAGAGGCCAGTATTAGATTGCGACGCACCACTGGGTGTTTACTGTAACTCTTGGAGCTTCATATTGGCTATGAAACACAGAAATTGCTTCGGGATTGAATATAGTAGGCACAATGCCGACTTACGTCCAGGGGGAGGAATGCTTCAAAGAGTCTGTATACGTGCCGTTACTGAGAGGCCAGTATTAGATGGTGACGCACCACTGGGTGTTTACTGTAACCCTTGGAGCTTCATATTGACGAAGAAACACAGAAATTGCATCGGGATGGAATATACTAGGCACAATGCCGACTTACGTCCAGGGGGAGTAATGCTTCAAAAAGTCTGTATATGTGCCGTTACTAAGAGGACAGTATTAGATGGTGACGCACCACTGGGTGTTTACTGACCCCCTTGGAGCTTCATATTGACGAAGAAACACAGAAATTGCATCGGGATTGAATATAGTAGGCACGATGCCGACTTACGTTCAGGGGAGCAATGCTTCAAACAGTCTTTATACGTGCCGTTACAGAGAGGCCAGTAATAGATTGCGACGCAAAACTGGGTGTTTACTGTAACCCTTGGAGCTTCATATTGACGATGAAACACAGAAATTGCATCGGAGTTCAATATGGTAGGCACAATGCCGACTTACGTCCAGGGGGAGCAATGCTTCAAACAGTTTGTATACGTGCCGTTACAGAGAGGCCAGTATTAGATTGCGACGCACCACTGGGTGTTTACTGTAACCCTTGGAGCTTCATGTTGACGATGAAACACAGAAATTGCATCGGGATTGAATATAGTAGGCACAATGCCGACTTACGTCCAGGGGGAGCAATGCTTCAAAGAGTCTGTGTATGTGCCTTTCCTTAGAGGCCAGTTTTAGATTGCGACTCACCACTGGGTGTTTACTGTAACCCTTGGAGCTTCATATTGATGATGAAACATAGAAATTGCATCGGAATTGAATATAGTAGGCACATTGCCGACTTACGTTCATGGGGAACTATGCTTCAATCAGTCTGTATACGTGCCGTTACTAAGAGGACAGTATTAGATGGTGACGCACCACTGGGTGTTTACTGACCCCCTTGGAGCTTCATATTGACGAAGAAACACAGAAATTGCATCGGGATTGAATATAGTAGGCACGATGCCGACTTACGTTCAGGGGAGCAATGCTTCAAACAGTCTTTATACGTGCCGTTACAGAGAGGCCAGTAATAGATTGCGACGCAAAACTGGGTGTTTACTGTAACCCTTGGAGCTTCATATTGACGATGAAACACAGAAATTGCATCGGAGTTCAATATGGTAGGCACAATGCCGACTTACGTCCAGGGGGAGCAATGCTTCAAACAGTTTGTATACGTGCCGTTACAGAGAGGCCAGTATTAGATTGCGACGCACCACTGGGTGTTTACTGTAACCCTTGGAGCTTCATGTTGACGATGAAACACAGAAATTGCATCGGGATTGAATATAGTAGGCACAATGCCGACTTACGTCCAGGGGGAGCAATGCTTCAAAGAGTCTGTGTATGTGCCTTTCCTTAGAGGCCAGTTTTAGATTGCGACTCACCACTGGGTGTTTACTGTAACCCTTGGAGCTTCATATTGATGATGAAACATAGAAATTGCATCGGAATTGAATATAGTAGGCACATTGCCGACTTATGTTCATGGGGAACTATGCTTCAATCAGTCTGTATACGTGCCTTTCCTGAGAGGCCAGATTTGGATTGCGAAGCACCACTGGGTGTTTACTGTAACCCTTGGAGCTTCATATTGACTATGAACCACAGAAATTGCATCGGGATTGAATATAGTAGGCACAATGCCGACATACGTTCAGGGGAGCAATGCTTCAAACATTCTTTATACGAGCCGTTACACAGAGGCCAGTATTAGATTGCGACACACCACTGGGTGTTTACTGTAACCCATGGAGCTTCATATTGACGATGAAACACAGAAATTGCATCGGGATTGAATATAGTAGGCACAATGCCGACTTACGTCCATGGGGAGCAATGCTTCAAACCGTCTGTATATGTTCCGTTACAGAGAGGCCAGTATTAGATTGCGACGCACCACTGGGTGTTTACTGTAACCCTTGGACCTTCATATTGACGATGGAACACAGAAATTGCATCGCGATTGAATATAGTAGGCACAATGCCGACTTACGTCGAGGGGGAGCAATGCTTCAAAGAGGCTGTGTACGAGCCTTTCCTGAGAGGCCAGTCTTAGATTGCGACTCACCACTGGGTGTTTACTGTACCCCTTGGAGCTTCATATTGACGATGAAACACAGAAATTGCATCGGAATTTAATATAGTAGGAACAATGCCGTCTTACATTCAGGGGGAGCAATGCTTCAAACAGTCTGTATACGTGCCTTTCCTGAGAGACCAGTATTAGATTGCGACGCACCACTGGGTGTTTACTGTAACCCCTGGAGCTTCATATTGACGATGAAACACAGAAATTGCATCGGAATTGAATATAGTAGGCACAATGCCGACTTACGTTCAGGGGGAGCAATGCTTCAAACAGTCTGTATACGTGCCTTTCCTGAGAGGCCAGTATTAGTTTGCGACGCACCACTGGGTGATTACTGTAACCCTTGGAGCTTCATATTGACTATGAAACACAGAAATTGCATCGGGATTGAATATAGTAGGCACAATGCCGATTTACGTCCAATGGGAGTAATGCTTCAAACAGTCTGTGTATGTGCCGTTACTGAGAGGCCAGTATTAGATTGCGACGCACCACTGGGTGTTTACTGTAAACCTTGGAGCTTCATATTGACGACGAAACACAGAAATTGCATCGGGTTTGAATATAGTAGGCACAATGACGACTTACGTCCACGGGGAGTAATGCTTCAAACAGTCTGGATATGTGCCGTTACTGAGAGACCAGTATTGATTGCGACGCACCACTGGGTGTTTACTGTAACCCTTGGAGCTTCATATTGACGATGAAACGCAGAAATTGCATCGGTGATTGAATATAGTAGGCACAATGCCGACTTACGTCCAGGGGGAGTAATGCTTCAAACAGTCTGTATACGTGCCTATGCTGAGAGGCCAGTATTAGATTGCGACGCACCACTGGGTGTTTACTGTAACCCTTGGAGCTTCATATTGACGATGAAACACAGAAATTGCATCGGGATTGAATATAGTAGGCACAATGCCGACTTACGTCCAGGCGTAGCAATGCTTCAAACAGTCTGTATAAGTGCCTTTCCTGAGAGGCCAGTATTAGATTGCGACGCACCACTGGGTGTTCACTGTAACCCTTGGTGCTTCATATTGACGATGAAACACAGAAATTGCATCGGGATTGAGTATAGTAGGCACAATGCCGACTTACGTCCAGGGGGAGCAATGCTTCAAACAGTCTGTATACGTGCCTTTCCTGAGAGGCCAGTATTAGATTGCGACGCACCACTGGGTGTTTACTGTAACCCTTGGAGCTTCATATTGACGATGAAACGCAGAAATTGCATCGGTGATTGAATATAGTAGGCACAATGCCGACTTACATCCAAGGGGAGTAATGCTTCAAACAGTCTGTATACGTGCCGTTACTGAGAGGCCAGTCTTAGATGGTGACGCACCACTGGGTGTTTACTGTAACCCTTGGAGCTTCATATTGACGAAGAAACACAGAAATTTCATCGGGATTGAATATAGTAGGCACAATGCCGACTTACGTCCAAGGGGAGGAATGCTTCAAAAAGTCTGTATATGTGCCGTTACTGAGATGCCAGAATTAGATTGCGACGCTCCACTGGGTGTTTACTGTAACCCTTGGAGCTTCAAATTGACGATGAAACACAGAAATTGCATCGGGATTAAATATAGTAATCATAATGCGGACTTATGTCCAGGGGGAGTAATGCTTCAAACAGTCTGTATACGTGCCTTTCCTGAGGGGCCAGTATTAGATTGCGACGCACCACTGGGTGTTTACTGTAACCCTTGGAGCTTCATATTGACGAAGAAACACAGAAATTGCATCGGGATTGAATATAGTAGGCACAATGCCGACTTACGTTCAGGGGAGCAATGCTTCAAACAGTCTTTATACGTGCCGTTACAGAGAGGCCAGTAATAGATTGCGACGCAAAACTGGGTGTTTACTGTAACCCTTGAAGCTTCATATTGACTATGAAACACAGAAATTGCATCGGAGTTCAATATGGTAGGCACAATGCCGGCTTACGTCCAGGGGGAGCAATGCTTCAAACAGTCTGTATACGTGCCGTTACAGAGAGGCCAGTATTAGATTGCGACGCACCACTGGGTGTTTACTGTAACCCTTGGAGCTTCATATTGACGATGAAACACAGAAATTGCATCGGGATTGAATATAGCAGGCACAATGCCGACTTACGTCCAGGGGGAGCAATCCTTCAAACAGTCTGTATACGTGCCGTTACTAGGAGGCCAGTATTAGATTGCGACTCACCACTGGGTGTTTACTGTAACCCTTGGAGCTTCATATTGATGATGAAACATAGAAATTGCATCGGAATTGAATATAGTAGGCACAATGCCGACTTACGTTCATGGGGAACAATGTTTCAATCAGTCTGTATACGTGCCTTTCCTGAGAGGCCAGATTTGAATTGCGACGCACCACTGGGTGTTTACTGTAACCCATGGAGCTTCATATTGACGATGAAACACAGAAATTGCATCGGGATGGAATATAGTAGGCACAATGCCGACTTACGTCCATGGGGAGCAATGCTTCAAACCGTCTGTATATGTTCCGTTACAGAGAGGCCAGTATTAGATTGCGACGCACCACTGGGTGTTTACTGTAACCCTTGGAGTTTCATATTGACGATGAAACACAGAAATTGCATCGCGATTGAATATAGTAGGCACAATGCCGACTTACGTCGAGGGGGAGCAATGCTTCAAAGAGGCTGTGTACGAGCCTTTCCTGAGAGGCCAGTCTTAGATTGCGACTCACCACTGGGTGTTTAGTGTTCCCCTTGGAGCTTCATATTGACGATGAAACACAGAAATTGCATCGGAATTGAATATAGTAGGCACAATGCCGTCTTACATTCAGGGGGAGCAATGCTTCAAACAGTCTGTATACCTGCCTTTCCTGAGAGGCCAGTATTAGATTGCGACGCACCACTGGGTGTTTACTGTAACCCCTGGAGCTTCATATTGACGATGAAACACAGAAATTGCATCGGAATTGAATATAGTAGGCACAATGCCGACTTACGTTCAGGGGGAGCAATGCTTCAAACAGTCTGTATACGTGCCTTTCCTGAGAGGCCAGTATTAGTTTGCGACGCACCACTGGGTGATTACTGTAACCCTTGGAGCTTCATATTGACTATGAAACACAGAAATTGCATCGGGATTGAATATAGTAGGCACAATGCCGATTTACGTCCAATGGGAGTAATGCTTCAAACAGTCTGTGTATGTGCCGTTACTGAGAGGCCAGTATTAGATTGCGACGCACCACTGGGTGTTTACTGTAACCCTTGGAGCTTCATATTGACGATGAAACGCAGAAATTGCATCAGTGATTGAATATAGTAGGCACAATGCCGACTCACGTCCAGGGGGAGTAATGCATCAAACAGTCTGTATACGTGCCTTTGCTGAGAGGCCAGTATTAGATTGCGACGCACCACTGGGTGTTTACTGTAACCCTTGGAGCTTCATATTGACGATGAAACACAGAAATTGCATCGGGATTGAATATAGTAGGCACAATGCCGACTTACGTCCAGGCGTAGCAATGCTTCAAACAGTCTGTATAAGTGCCTTTCCTGAGAGGCCAGCATTAGATTGCGACGCACCACTGGGTGTTCACTGTAACCCTTGGTGCTTCATATTGACGATGAAACACAAAAATTGCATCGGGATTGAATATAGTAGGCACAATGCCGACTTACGTCCAGGGGGAGCAATGCTTCAAACAGTCTGTATACGTGCCTTTCCTGAGAGGCCAGTATTAGATTGCGACGCTACACTGGGTGTTTACTGTAACCCTTGGAGCTTCATATTGACTATGAAACACAGAAATTGCTTCGGGATTAATTATAGTAGGCACAATGCCGACTTACATCCAGGGGGAGGAATGCTTCAAAGAGTCTGCATACGTGCCGTTACTGAGAGGCCAGTATTAGATGGTGACGCACCACTGGGTGTTTACTGTAACCCTTGGAGCTTCATATTGACGAAGAAACACAGAAATTGCATCGGGATTGAATATAGTAGGCACAATGCCGACATACGTCCAGGGGGAGTAATGCTTCAAAAATTTTGTATATGTGCCGTTACTGAGAGGCCAGTATTAGATTGCGACGCTCCACTGTGTGTTTACTGTAACCCTTGGAGCTTCATATTGACGATGAAACACAGAAATTGCATCGGGATTAAATATAGTAACATAATGCGGACTTACGTCCAGGGGCAGTAATGCTTCAAACAGTCTGTATACGTGCCTTTCCTGAGAGGCCAGTATTAGATTGCGACGCACCACTGGGTGTTTACTCTAACCCTTGGTGCATCATATTGACGATGAAACACAGAAATTGCATCGGGACTGAATATAGTAGGCACAATGCCGACTTACGTCCAGGGGGAGTAATGCTTCAAACAGTCTGTATACGTACCGTTACTGAGAGGCCAGTATTAGATTGCGACGCACCACTGGGTGTTTACTGTAACCCTTGGAGCTTCATATTGACGAAGAAACACAGAAATTTCATCGGGATTGAATATAGTAGGCACAATGCCGACTTACGTCCAGGGGGAGTAATGCTTCAAAAAGTCTTTATATGTGCCGTTACTGAGATGCCAGAATTAGATTGCGACGCTCCACTGGGTGTTTACTGTAACCCTTGGAGCTTCAAATTGACGATGAAACACAGAAATTGCATCGGGATTAAATATAGTAATCATAATGCGGACTTATGTCCAGGGGGAGTAATGCTTCAAACAGTCTGTATACGTGCCTTTCCTGAGGGGCCAGTATTAGATTGCGACGCACCACTGGGTGTTTACTCTAACCCTTGGTGCTTCATATTGACGATGAAACACAGAAATTGCATCGGGATTGAATATAGTAGGCACAATGCCGACTTACGTCCAGGGGGAGTAATGCTTCAAACAGTCTGTATACGTGCCGTTACTGAGAGGCCAGTATTAGATTGCGACGCACCACTGGGTGTTTACTGTAACCCTTGGAGCTTCATATTGACGATGAAACGCAGAAATTGCATCGGTGATTGAATATAGTAGGCACAATGCCGACTTACATCCAGGGGGAGTAATGCTTCAAACAGTCTGTATACGTGCCTTTGCTGAGAGGCCAGTATTAGATTGCGACGCACCACTGGGTGTTTACTGTAACCCTTGGAGCTTCATATTGACTATGAAACACAGAAATTGCTTCGGGATTAAATATAGTAGGCACAATGCCGACTTACGTCCAGGGGGAGGAATGCTTCAAAGATTCTGTATACGTGCCGTTACTGAGAGGATCGTATTAGATGGTGACGCACCACTGGGTGTTTACTGTAACCCCTGGAGCTTCATATTGACGAAGAAACACAGAAATTGCATCGGGATTGAATATAGTAGGCACAATGCCGACTTACGTTCAGGGGAGCAATGCTTCAAACAGTCTTTATACGTGCCGTTACAGAGAGGCCAGTATTAGATTGCGACGCAAAACTGGGTGTTTACTGTAACCCTTGAAGCTTCATATTGACTATGAAACACAGAAATTGCATCGGAGTTCAATATGGTAGGCACAATGCCGACTTACGTCCAGGGGGAGCAATGCTTCAAACAGTCTGTATACGTGCCGTTACAGAGAGGCCAGTATTAGATTGCGACGCACCACTGGGTGTTTACTGTAACCCTTGGAGCTTCATATTGACGATGAAACACAGAAATTGCATCGGGATTGAATATAGTAGGCACAATGCCGACTTACGTCCAGGGGGAGCAATGCTTCAAAGAGTCTGTGTATGTGCCTTTCCTTAGAGGCCAGTTTTAGATTGCGACTCACCACTGGGTGTTTACTGTAACCCTTGGAGCTTCATATTGATGATGAAACATAGAAATTGCATCGGAATTGAATATAGTAGGCACAATGCCGACTTACGTTCATGGGGAACAATGTTTCAATCAGTCTGTATACGTGCCTTTCCTGAGAGGCCAGATTTGAATTGCGACGCACCACTGGGTGTTTACTGTAACCCATGGAGCTTCATATTGACGATGAAACACAGAAATTGCATCGGGATGGAATATAGTAGGCACAATGCCGACTTACGTCCATGGGGAGCAATGCTTCAAACCGTCTGTATATGTTCCGTTACAGAGAGGCCAGTATTAGATTGCGACGCACCACTGGGTGTTTACTGTAACCCTTGGAGTTTCATATTGACGATGAAACACAGAAATTGCATCGCGATTGAATATAGTAGGCACAATGCCGACTTACGTCGAGGGGGAGCAATGCTTCAAAGAGGCTGTGTACGAGCCTTTCCTGAGAGGCCAGTCTTAGATTGCGACTCACCACTGGGTGTTTAGTGTTCCCCTTGGAGCTTCATATTGACGATGAAACACAGAAATTGCATCGGAATTGAATATAGTAGGCACAATGCCGTCTTACATTCAGGGGGAGCAATGCTTCAAACAGTCTGTATACCTGCCTTTCCTGAGAGGCCAGTATTAGATTGCGACGCACCACTGGGTGTTTACTGTAACCCCTGGAGCTTCATATTGACGATGAAACACAGAAATTGCATCGGAATTGAATATAGTAGGCACAATGCCGACTTACGTTCAGGGGGAGCAATGCTTCAAACAGTCTGTATACGTGCCTTTTCTGAGAGGCCAGTATTAGTTTGCGACGCACCACTGGGTGATTACTGTAACCCTTGGAGCTTCATATTGACTATGAAACACAGAAATTGCATCGGGATTGAATATAGTAGGCACAATGCCGATTTACGTCCAATGGGAGTAATGCTTCAAACAGTCTGAGTATGTGCCGTTACTGAGAGGCCAGTATTAGATTGCGACGCACCACTGGGTGTTTACTGTAACCCTTGGAGCTTCATATTGACGATGAAACGCAGAAATTGCATCAGTGATTGAATATAGTAGGCACAATGCCGACTTACGTCCAGGGGGAGTAATGCATCAAACAGTCTGTATACGTGCCTTTGCTGAGAGGCCAGTATTAGATTGCGACGCACCACTGGGTGTTTACTGTAACCCTTGGAGCTTCATATTGACGATGAAACACAGAAATTGCATCGGGATTGAATATAGTAGGCACAATGCCGACTTACGTCCAGGCGTAGCAATGCTTCAAACAGTCTGTATAAGTGCCTTTCCTGAGAGGCCAGTATTAGATTGCGACGCTACACTGGGTGTTTACTGTAACCCTTGGAGCTTCATATTGACTATGAAACACAGAAATTGCTTCGGGATTAAATATAGTAGGCACAATGCCGACTTACATCCAGGGGGAGGAATGCTTCAAAGGGTCTGCATACGTGCCGTTACTGAGAGGCCAGTATTAGATGGTGACGCACCACTGGGTGTTTACTGTAACCCTTGGAGCTTCATATTGACGAAGAAACACAGAAATTGCATCGGGATTGAATATAGTAGGCACAATGCCGACATACGTCCAGGGGGAGTAATGCTTCAAAAATTTTGTATATGTGCCGTTACTGAGAGGCCAGTATTAGATTGCGACGCTCCACTGTGTGTTTACTGTAACCCTTGGAGCTTCATATTGACGATGAAACACAGAAATTGCATCGGGATTAAATATAGTAACATAATGCGGACTTACGTCCAGGGGCAGTAATGCTTCAAACAGTCTGTATACGTGCCTTTCCTGAGAGGCCAGTATTAGATTGCGACGCACCACTGGGTGTTTACTCTAACCCTTGGTGCATCATATTGACGATGAAACACAGAAATTGCATCGGGACTGAATATAGTAGGCACAATGCCGACTTACGTCCAGGGGGAGTAATGCTTCAAACAGTCTGTATACGTACCGTTACTGAGAGGCCAGTATTAGATTGCGACGCACCACTGGGTGTTTACTGTAACCCTTGGAGCTTCATATTGACGATGAAACGCAGAAATTGCATCGGTGATTGAATATTGTAGGCACAATGCCGACTTACGTCCAGGGGGAGTAATGCTTCAAACAGTCTATATACGTGCCTTTGCTGAGAGGCCAGTATTAGATTGCGACGCACCACTGGGTGTTTACTGTAACCCTTGGAGCTTCATATTGACGATGAAACACAGAAATTGCATCGGGATCGAATATAGTAGGCACAATGCCGACTTACGTCCAGGCGGAGCAATGCTTCAAACAGTCTGTATACATGCCTTTCCTGAGAGGCCAGTATTAGATTGCGACGCACCACTGGGTGTTTACTCTAACCCTTGGTGCTTCATATTGACGATGAAACACAGAAATTGCATCGGGATTGAATATAGTAGGCACAATGCCGACTTACGTCCAGGGGGAGCAATGCTTCATACAGTTGTATACGTGCCTGTCCTGAGATTCCAGTATTAGATTGCGACGCACCACTGGGTGTTTACTGTAACCCATGGAGCTTCATATTGACGATGAAACACAGAAATTGCATCGGAATTGAATATAGTAGGCACAATGCCGACTTACGTTCAGGGGGAGCAATGCTTCAAACAGTCTGTATACGTGCCTTTCCTGAGAGGCCAGTATTAGTTTGCGACGCACCACTGGGTGATTACTGTAACCATTGGAGCTTCATATTGACTATGAAACACAGAAATTGCATCGGGATTGAATATAGTAGGCACAATGCCGATTTACGTCCAATGGGAGTAACGCTTCAAACAGTCTGTGTATGTGCCGTTACTGAGAGGCCAGTATTAGATTGCGACGCACCACTGGGTGTTTACTGTAACCCTTGGAGCTTCATATTGACGATGAAACACAGAAATTGCATCGGGTTTGAATATAGTAGGCACAATGCCGACATACGTCCAGGGGGAGCAATGCTTCCAACAGTCTGTATACGTGGCTTTCGTGAGAGGCCAGTATTAGATTGCGACGCACCACTGGCTGTTTACTGTAACCCTTGGAGCTTCATATTGACTATGAAACACAGAAATTGCTTCGGGATTGAATATAGTAGGCACAATGCCGATTTACGTCCAGGGGGAGGAATTCTTCAAAGAGTCTGTATACGTGCCGTTACTGAGAGGCAAGTATTAGATTGTGACGCACCACTGGGTGTTTACTGTAACCCTTGGAGCTTCATATTGACGATGAAACGCAGAAATTGCATCAGTGATTGAATATAGTAGGCACAATGCCGACTTACGTCCAGGCGTAGCAATGCTTCAAACAGTCTGTATAAGTGCCTTTCCTGAGAGGCCAGCATTAGATTGCGACGCACCACTGGGTGTTCACTGTAACCCTTGGTGCTTCATATTGACGATGAAACGCAGAAATTGCATCAGTGATTGAATATAGTAGGCACAATGCCGACTTACGTCCAGGGGGAGTAATGCATCAAACAGTCTGTATACGTGCCTTTGCTGAGAGGCCAGTATTAGATTGCGACGCACCACTGGGTGTTTACTGTAACCCTTGGAGCTTCATATTGACGATGAAACACAGAAATTGCATCGGGATTGAATATAGTAGGCACAATGCCGACTTACGTCCAGGCGTAGCAATGCTTCAAACAGTCTGTATAAGTGCCTTTCCTGAGAGGCCAGCATTAGATTGCGACGCACCACTGGGTGTTCACTGTAACCCTTGGTGCTTCATATTGACGATGAAACACAGAAATTGCATCGGGATTGAATATAGTAGGCACAATGCCGACTTACGTCCAGGGGGAGCAATGCTTCAAACAGTCTGTATACGTGCCTTTCCTGAGAGGCCAGTATTAGATTGCGACGCTACACTGGGTGTTTACTGTAACCCTTGGAGCTTCATATTGACTATGAAACACAGAAATTGCTTCGGGATTAAATATAGTAGGCACAATGCCGACTTACATCCAGGGGGAGGAATGCTTCAAAGAGTCTGCATACGTGCCGTTACTGAGAGGCCAGTATTAGATGGTGACGCACCACTGGGTGTTTACTGTAACCCTTGGAGCTTCATATTGACGAAGAAACACAGAAATTGCATCGGGATTGAATATAGTAGGCACAATGCCGACATACGTCCAGGGGGAGTAATGCTTCAAAAATTTTGTATATGTGCCGTTACTGAGAGGCCAGTATTAGATTGCGACGCTCCACTGTGTGTTTACTGTAACCCTTGGAGCTTCATATTGACGATGAAACACAGAAATTGCATCGGGATTAAATATAGTAACATAATGCGGACTTACGTCCAGGGGCAGTAATGCTTCAAACAGTCTGTATACGTGCCTTTCCTGAGAGGCCAGTATTAGACTGCGACGCACCACTGGGTGTTTACTCTAACCCTTGGTGCATCATATTGACGATGAAACACAGAAATTGCATCGGGACTGAATATAGTAGGCACAATGCCGACTTACGTCCAGGGGGAGTAATGCTTCAAACAGTCTGTATACGTACCGTTACTGAGAGGCCAGTATTAGATTGCGACGCACCACTGGGTGTTTACTGTAACCCTTGGAGCTTCATATTGACGATGAAACGCAGAAATTGCATCGGTGATTGAATATTGTAGGCACAATGCCGACTTACGTCCAGGGGGAGTAATGCTTCAAACAGTCTATATACGTGCCTTTGCTGAGAGGCCAGTATTAGATTGCGACGCACCACTGGGTGTTTACTGTAACCCTTGGAGCTTCATATTGACGATGAAACACAGAAATTGCATCGGGATCGAATATAGTAGGCACAATGCCGACTTACGTCCAGGCGGAGCAATGCTTCAAACAGTCTGTATACATGCCTTTCCTGAGAGGCCAGTATTAGATTGCGACGCACCACTGGGTGTTTACTCTAACCCTTGGTGCTTCATATTGACGATGAAACACAGAAATTGCATCGGGATTGAATATAGTAGGCACAATGCCGACTTACGTCCAGGGGGAGCAATGCTTCATACAGTTGTATACGTGCCTGTCCTGAGATTCCAGTATTAGATTGCGACGCACCACTGGGTGTTTACTGTAACCCATGGAGCTTCATATTGACGATGAAACACAGAAATTGCATCGGAATTGAATATAGTAGGCACAATGCCGACTTACGTTCAGGGGGAGCAATGCTTCAAACAGTCTGTATACGTGCCTTTCCTGAGAGGCCAGTATTAGTTTGCGACGCACCACTGGGTGATTACTGTAACCATTGGAGCTTCATATTGACTATGAAACACAGAAATTGCATCGGGATTGAATATAGTAGGCACAATGCCGATTTACGTCCAATGGGAGTAACGCTTCAAACAGTCTGTGTATGTGCCGTTACTGAGAGGCCAGTATTAGATTGCGACGCACCACTGGGTGTTTACTGTAACCCTTGGAGCTTCATATTGACGATGAAACACAGGAATTGCATCGGGTTTGAATATAGTAGGCACAATGCCGACATACGTCCAGGGGGAGCAATGCTTCCAACAATCTGTATACGTGGCTTTCGTGAGAGGCCAGTATTAGATTGCGACGCACCACTGGCTGTTTACTGTAACCCTTGGAGCTTCATATTGACTATGAAACACAGAAATTGCTTCGGGATTGAATATAGTAGGCACAATGCCGATTTACGTCCAGGGGGAGGAATGCTTCAGAGAGTCTGTATACGTGCCGTTACTGAGAGGCAAGTATTAGATTGTGACGCACCACTGGGTGTTTACTGTAACCCTTGGAGCTTCATATTAAGGAAGAAACAGAGAAATTGCATCGGGATTGAATATAGTAGGCACAATGCCGACTTACGTCCAGGGGAAGTAATGCTTCAAACAGTCTGTATATGTGCCGTTACTGAGGGGCCAGTATTAGATAGCGACGCACCACTGGGTGTTTACTGTAACTCTTGGTGCTTCATATTGACGATGAAACACAAAAATTGCATCGGGATTGAATATAGTAGGCACAATGCCGACTTACGTCCAGGCGGACCAATGCTTCAAACAGTCTGTATACGTGCCTCTCCTGAGAGGCCAGTATTAGATTGCGACGCACCACTGGGTGTTTACTCTATCCCTTGGTGCTTCATATTGACGATGAAACACAGAAATTGCATCGGGATTGAATATAGTAGGCACAATGCCGACATACGTCCAGGGGGAGCAATGCTTCAAACAGTCTGTATACGTGGCTTTCCTGAGAGGCCAGTATTAGATTGCGTCGCACCACTGGGTGCTTACTGTAACCCTTGGAGCTTCATATTGACTATGAAACACAGAAATTGCTTCGGGATTGAAAGTAGTAGGCACAATGCCGACTTACGTCCAGGGGGAGGAATGCTTCAAAGAGTCTGTATACGTGCCGTTACTGAGAGGCAAGTATTAGATTGTGACGCACCACTGGGTGTTTACTGTAACCCTTGGAGCTTCATATTAGCGAAGAAACAGAGAAATTGCATCGGGATTGAATATAGTAGGCACAATGCCGACATACGTCCAGGGGGAGTAATGCTTCAAACAGTCTGTATATGTGCCGTTACTGAGAGGCCAGTTTTAGATTGCGACACTCCCCTGGGTGTTTACTGTAACCCTTGGAGTTTAATATTGACGATGAAACACAGAAATTGCATCGGGATTGAATATAGTAGGCACAATGCCGTCTTACATTCAGGGGGAGCAATGCTTCAAACAGTCTGTATACCTGCCTTTCCTGAGAGGCCAGTATTAGATTGCGACGCACCACTGGGTGTTTACTGTAACCCCTGGAGCTTCATATTGACGATGAAACACAGAAATTGCATCGGAATTGAATATAGTAGGCACAATGCCGACTTACGTTCAGGGGGAGCAATGCTTCAAACAGTCTGTATACGTGCCTTTCCTGAGAGGCCAGTATTAGTTTGCGACGCACCACTGGGTGATTACTGTAACCCTTGGAGCTTCATATTGACTATGAAACACAGAAATTGCATCGGGATTGAATATAGTAGGCACAATGCCGATTTACGTCCAATGGGAGTAATGCTTCAAACAGTCTGAGTATGTGCCGTTACTGAGAGGCCAGTATTAGATTGCGACGCACCACTGGGTGTTTACTGTAACCCTTGGAGCTTCATATTGACGATGAAACGCAGAAATTGCATCAGTGATTGAATATAGTAGGCACAATGCCGACTTACGTCCAGGGGAAGTAATGCATCAAACAGTCTGTATACGTGCCTTTGCTGAGAGGCCAGTATTAGATTGCGACGCACCACTGGGTGTTTACTGTAACCCTTGGAGCTTCATATTGACGATGAAACACAGAAATTGCATCGGGATTGAATATAGTAGGCACAATGCCGACTTACGTCCAGGCGTAGCAATGCTTCATACAGTCTGTATAAGTGCCTTTCCTGAGAGGCCAGCATTAGATTGCGACTCACCACTGGGTGTTCACTGTAACCCTTGGTGCTTCATATTGACGATGAAACACAGAAATTGCATCGGGATTGAATATAGTAGGCACAATGCCGACTTACGTCCAGGGGGAGCAATGCTTCAAACAGTCTGTATACGTGCCTTTCCTGAGAGGCCAGTATTAGATTGCGACGCTACACTGGGTGTTTACTGTAACCCTTGGAGCTTCTAATTGACTATGAAACACAGAAATTGCTTCGGGATTAAATATTGTAGGCACAATGCCGACTTACATCCAGGGGGAGGAATGCTTCAAAGAGTCTGCATACGTGCCGTTACTGAGAGGCCAGTATTAGATGGTGACGCACCACTGGGTGTTTACTGTAACCCTTGAAACTTCATATTGACGATGAAATACAGAAATTGCATCGGGATTGAATATAGTAGGCACAATGCCGACTTACGTCCAGGGGGAGCAATGCTTCATACAGTTGTATACGTGCCTTTCCAGAGATTCCAGTATTAGATTGCGACGCACCACTGGGTGTTTACTGTAACCCATGGAGCTTCATATTGACGATGAAACACAGAAATTGCATCGTGATTGAATATAGTAGGCACAATGCCGACTTTCGTTCAGGGGGAGTAATGCTTCAAACAGTCTGTATACGTGCCTTACCTGAGAGGCCAGTATTAGATTGCGACGCACCACTGGGTGTTTACTCTAACCCTTGGTGCATCATATTGACGATGAAACACAGAAATTGCATCGGGACTGAATATAGTAGGCACAATGCCGACTTACGTCCAGGGGGAGTAATGCTTCAAACAGTCTGTATACGTACCGTTACTGAGAGGCCAGTATTAGATTGCGACGCACCACTGGGTGTTTACTGTAACCCTTGGAGCTTCATATTGACGATGAAACGCAGAAATTGCATCGGTGATTGAATATAGTAGGCACAATGCCGACTTACGTCCAGGGGGAGTAATGCTTCAAACAGTATATATACGTGCCTTTGCTGAGAGGCCAGTATTAGATTGCGACGCACCACTGGGTGTTTACTGTAACCCTTGGAGCTTCATATTGACGATGAAACACAGAAATTGCATCGGGATCGAATATAGTAGGCACAATGCCGACTTACGTCCAGGCGGAGCAATGCTTCAAACAGTCTGTATACATGCCTTTCCTGAGAGGCCAGTATTAGATTGCGACGCACCACTGGGTGTTTACTCTAACCCTTGGTGCTTCATATTGACGATGAAACACAGAAATTGCATCGGGATTGAATATAGTAGGCACAATGCCGACTTACGTCCAGGGGGAGCAATGCTTCATACAGTTGTATACGTGCCTGTCCTGAGATTCCAGTATTAGATTGCGACGCACCACTGGGTGTTTACTGTAACCCATGGAGCTTCATATTGACGATGAAACACAGAAATTGCATCGGAATTGAATATAGTAGGCACAATGCCGACTTACGTTCAGGGGGAGCAATGCTTCAAACAGTCTGTATACGTGCCTTTCCTGAGAGGCCAGTATTAGTTTGCGACGCACCACTGGGTGATTACTGTAACCATTGGAGCTTCATATTGACTATGAAACACAGAAATTGCATCGGGATTGAATATAGTAGGCACAATGCCGATTTACGTCCAATGGGAGTAACGCTTCAAACAGTCTGTGTATGTGCCGTTACTGAGAGGCCAGTATTAGATTGCGACGCACCACTGGGTGTTTACTGTAACCCTTGGAGCTTCATATTGACGATGAAACACAGAAATTGCATCGGGTTTGAATATAGTAGGCACAATGCCGACATACGTCCAGGGGGAGCAATGCTTCCAACAGTCTGTATACGTGGCTTTCGTGAGAGGCCAGTATTAGATTGCGACGCACCACTGGCTGTTTACTGTAACCCTTGGAGCTTCATATTAAGGAAGAAACAGAGAAATTGCATCGGGATTGAATATAGTAGGCACAATGCCGACTTACGTCCAGGGGAAGTAATGCTTCAAACAGTCTGTATATGTGCCGTTACTGAGAGGCCAGTATTAGATTGCGACGCACCACTGGGTGTTTACTGTAACTCTTGGTGCTTCATATTGACGATGAAACACAAAAATTGCATCGGGATTGAATATAGTAGGCACAATGCCGACTTACGTCCAGGCGGACCAATGCTTCAAACAGTCTGTATACGTGCCTCTCCTGAGAGGCCAGTATTAGATTGCGACGCACCACTGGGTGTTTACTCTAACCCTTGGTGCTTCATATTGACGATGAAACACAGAAATTGCATCGGGATTGAATATAGTAGGCACAATGCCGACATACGTCCAGGGGGAGCAATGCTTCAAACAGTCTGTATACGTGGCTTTCCTGAGAGGCCAGTATTAGATTGCGACGCACCACTGGGTGCTTACTGTAACCCTTGGAGCTTCATATTGACTATGAAACACAGAAATTGCTTCGGGATTGAAAGTAGTAGGCACAATGCCGACTTACGTCCAGGGGGAGGAATGCTTCAAAGAGTCTGTATACGTGCCGTTACTGAGAGGCAAGTATTAGATTGTGACGCACCACTGGGTGTTTACTGTAACCCTTGGAGCTTCATGTTAGCGAAGAAACAGAGAAATTGCATCGGGATTGAATATAGTAGGCACAATGCCGACATACGTCCAGGGGGAGTAATACTTCAAACAGTCTGTATATGTGCCGTTACTGAGAGGCCAGTATTAGATTGCGACACTCCCCTGGGTGTTTACTGTAACCCTTGGAGCTTAATATTGACGATGAAACACAGAAATTGCATCGGGATTGAATATAGTAATCATAATGCGGACTTACGTCCAGGGGGAGTAATGCATCAAACAGTCTGTATACGTGCCTTTCCTGAGAGGCCAGTATTAGATTGCGACGCACCACTGGGTGATTACTGTAACCCTTGGAGCTTCATATTGACGATGAAATACCGAAATTGCATCGGGATTGTATATAGTAGGCACAATGCCGACTTACGTCCAGGGGGAGCAATGCTTCAAATAGTCCGTATACGTGCCGTTACTGAGATACCAGTATTATATTGCGACGCACCACTGGGTGTTTACTGTAACCGTTGGAGCTTCATATTGACGATGAAACACAGAAATTGCATCGGGATTGTATATAGTAAGCACAATGCCAACTTACGTCCAGGGGGAGTAATGCTTCAAACAGTCTGTATATGTGCTGTTACTGAAAGGCCACTATTAGATTGCGACGCACCACTGGGTGTTTGCTGTAACCCTTGGAGATTCATATTGACGATGAAACACAGAAATTGCATCGGGATTGAAAATAGTAGGCACAATGCCGACTTACGTCCAGTGGGAGGAATGCTTCAAACAGTCTGTATACGTGCCGTTACTGTGAGGCCAGTATTAGATTGCGACACACCACTGGGTGTTTACTGTTACCCTTGGAGCTTCATATTGAGAATGAAATACAGAAACTGCATTGGGATTGAATATAGTAGGCACAATGCTGACTTACGTCCAGGGAGAGTAATGCTTCAAACAGTCTGTATACGTGCCTATCTGAGAGGCCAGTATTAGATTGCGACGCACCACTGGGTGTTTACTGTAAGCCTTGGAGCTTCATATTGACGATAAAACACAGAAATTGCATCGGGATTGAACATAGTAGGTACAATGCCGACTTACGTCCAGGGGGAGCAATGCTTCATACACTTGTATACGTGCCTGTCCTGAGATTCCAGTATTAGATTGCGACGCACCACTGGGTGTTTACTGTAACCCGTGGAGCTTCATATTGACGATGAAACACAGAAATTGCATCGGGATTGAATATAGTGGGCACAATGCCGACTTACGTCCAGGGGGAGTAATGATTCAAACAGTCTGTATACATGCCTTTCCTGAGGGGCCAGTATTAGATTGCGACGCACAACTGGGTGTTTACTGTAACCCTTGGAACTTCATATTGAGGGTGAAACACAGAAATTGCATCGGGATTATATATAGTAGGCACAATGCCTACTGACGTCCAGGGATAGTAATGCTACAAACAGTCTGTATACTTGACTTTCCTGAGAGGCCAGTATTAGACTGCGACGCACCACTGGGTGGTTACTGTAACCCTTGGAGCATCATATTGACGATGAAACACAGAAATTGCATCGGGATTGAATATAGTAGGCACAATGCCGTCTTACGTTCAGGGGAGCAATGCTTCAAACAGTCTTAATACGTGCCGTTACAGAGAGGCCAGTATTAGATTGCGACGCACCACTGAATGGTTACTCTAACCCTTAGAGCTTCATATTGACGATGAAACACCGAAATTGCATCTGGATTGAATATAGTAGGCACAATGCCGACTTACGTCCAGGGGGAGTAATGCTTCAAACAGTCTGTATACCTGCCTTTGCTGAGAGGCCAGTATTAGATTGCGACGCACCACTGGGTGTTTACTGTAACCCTTGGAGCTTCATATTTACGATGAAACACAGAAATTGCATCGGGATAGAATATAGTAGGCACAATGCCGACTTACGTCCAGGCGTAGCAATGCTTCAAACAGTCTGTATAAGTGCCTTTCCTGAGAGGCCAGTATTAGATTGCGACGCACCACTGGGTGTTCACTGTAACCCTTGGTGCTTCATATTGACGATGAAACGCAGAAATTGCATCTGTGATTGAATATAGAAGGCACAATGCCGACTTACGTCCAGGGGGAGTAATGCTTCAAACAGTCTGTATACGTGCCTTTGCTGAGAGGCCAGTATTAGATTGCGACGCACCACTGGGTGTTTACTGTAACCCTTGGAGCTTCATATTGACGATGAAACACAAAAATTGCATCGGGATTGAATATAGTAGGCACAATGCCGACTTACGTCCAGGTGGAGCAATGCTTCAAACAGTCTGTATACGTGCCTATCCTGAGAGGCCAGTATTAGATTGCGACGCTCCCCTGGGAGTTTACTGTAACCCTTGGAGCTTCATATTGACGATGAAACACAGAAATTGCATCGGGATTGAATATAGTGATCATAATGCGGACTTACGTCCAGGGGGAGTAATGCTTCAAACAGTCTGTATACGTGCCTTTCCTGAGAGGCCAGTATTAGATTGCGACGCACCACTGTGTGTTTACTGTAACCCTTGGAGCTTCATATTGACGAAAAAACACAGAAATTGCATCGGGATTGAATATAGTAGGCACAATGCCGACTTACGTCCTGGGGGAGCAATGCTTCATACAGTTGTATACGTGCCTGTCCTGAGATTCCAGTATTAGATTGCGACGAACCACTGGGTGTTTACTGTAACCCATGGAGCTTCATATTGACGATGAAACACAGAAATTGCATCGGAATTGAATATAGTAGGCACAATGCCGACTTACGTTCAGGGGGAGCAATGCTTCAAACAGTCTGTATACGTGCCTTTCCTGAGAGGCCAGTATTAGTTTGCGACGCACCACTGGGTGATTACTGTAACCATTGGAGCTTCATATTGACTATGAAACACAGAAATTGCATCGGGATTGAATATAGTAGGCACAATGCCGATTTACGTCCAATGGGAGTAATGCTTCAAACAGTCTGTGTATGTGCCGTTACTGAGATGCCAGTATTAGATTGCGACGCACCACTGGGTGTTTACTGTAACCCTCGGAGCTTCATATTGACGATGAAACACAGAAATTGCATCGGGTTTGAATATAGTAGGCACAATGCCGACTTACGTCCAGGGGGAGTAATGCTTCAAACAGTCTGTATACGTGCCGTTACTGAGAGGCCAGTATTAGATTGCGACGCACCACTGGGTGTTTACTGTAACCCTTGGAGCTTCATATTGACGATGAAACGCAGATATTGCATCGGTGATTGAATATAGTAGGCACAATGCCGACTTACGTCTAGGGGGAGTAATGCTTCAAACAGTCTGTATACGTGCATTTGCTGAGAGGCCAGTATTAGATTGCGACGCACCACTGGGTGTTTACTGAAACCCTTGGAGCTTCATATTGACGATGAAACACAGAAATTGCATCGGGATTGAATATAATAGACACAATGCCGACTTACGTCCAGGCGGAGCAATGCTTCAAACAGTCTGTATACGTGCCTTTCCTGAGAGGCCAGTATTAGATTGCGACGCACCACTGGGTGTTTACTCTAACCCTTGGAGCTTCATATTGACTATGAAACACAGAAATTGCTTCGGGATTGAATATAGTAGGCACAATGCCGACTTACGTCCAGGGGGAGGAATGCTTCAAAGAGTCTGTATACGTGCCGTTACTGAGAGGCAAGTATTAGATTGTGACGCACCACTGGGTGTTTACTAAAACCCTTGGAGCTTCATATTGGCGAAGAAACAGAGAAATTGCATCGGGATTGAATATAGTAGGCACAATGCCGACTTACGTCCAGGGGGAGTAATGCTTCAAACAGTCTGTATATGTGCCGTTACTGAGAGGCCAGTATTAGATTGCGACGCACCACTGGGTGTTTACTGTAACTCTTGGTGCTTCATATTGACGATGAAACACAAAAATTGCATCGGGATTGAATATAGTAGGCACAATGCCGACTTACGTCCAGGCGGAGCAATGCTTCAAACAGTCTGTATACGTGCCTTTCCTGAGAGGCCAGTATTAGATTGCGACGCACCACTGGGTGTTTACTCTAACCCTTGGTGCTTCATATTGACGATGAAACACAGAAATTGCATCGGGATTGAATATAGTAGGCACAATGCCGACATACGTCCAGGGGGAGCAATGCTTCAAACAGTCTGTATATGTGCCTTTCCTGAGAGGCCAGTATTAGATTGCGACGCACCACTGGGTGTTTACTGTAACCCTTGGAGCTTCATATTGACTATGAAACACAGAAATTGCTTCGGGATTGAATATAGTAGGCACAATGCCGACTTACGTCCAGGGGGAGGAATGCTTCAAAGAGTCTGTATACGTGCCGTTACTGAGAGGCCAGTATTAGATTGTGACGCACCACTGGGTGTTTACTGTAACCCTTGGAGCTTCATATTGGCGAAGAAACACAGAAATTGCATCGGGATTGAATATAGTAGGCACAATGCCGACTTACGTCCAGGGGGAGGAGAGCTTCAAACAGTCTGTATATGTGCCGTTACTGAGAGGCCAGTATTAGATTGCGACGCTCCCCTGGGTGTTTACTGTAACCCTTGGAGCTTAAAATTGACGATGAACCACAGAAATTGCATCGGGATTGAATATAGTAATCATAATGCGGATTTACGTCCAGGGGGAATAATGCATCAAACAGTCTGTATACGTGCCTTTCCTGAGAGGCCAGTATTAGATTGCGACGCACCACTGGGTGTTTACTGTAACCCTTGGAGCTTCATATTGACGATGAAACACTGAAATTGCATCGGGATTGTATATAATAAGCACAATGCCGACTTACGTCCAGGGGGAGTAATGCTTCAAACAGTCTGTATATGTGCCGTTACTGAGAGGCCAATATTAGATTGCGACGCACCACTGGGTGTTTACTGTAACTCTTGGAGCTTCATATTGACGATGAAACACAGAAATTGCATCGGGATTAAATATAGTAGGCACAATGCCGACTTACGTCCAGGGGGAGGAATGCTTCAAAGAGTCTGTATACGTGCCGTTACTGAGAGGCAAGTATTAGATTGTGACGCACCACTGGGTGTTTACTGTAACCCTTGGAGCTTCATATTGGCGAAGAAACAGAGAAATTGCATCGGGATTGAATATAGTATGCACAATGCCGACTTACGTCCAGGGGGAGTAATGCTTCAAACAGTCTGTATATGTGCCGTTACTGAGAGGCCAGTATTAGATTGCGACGCACCACTGGGTGTTTACTGTAACTCTTGGTGCTTCATATTGACGATGAAACACAAAAATTGCATCGGGATTGAATATAGTAGGCACAATGCCGACTTACGTCCAGGCGGAGCAATGCTTCAAACAGTCTGTATACGTGCCTTTCCTGAGAGGCCAGTATTAGATTGCGACGCACCACTGGGTGTTTACTCTAACCCTTGGTGCTTCATATTGACGATGAAACACAGAAATTGCATCGGGATTGAATATAGTAGGCACAATGCCGACATACGTCCAGGGGTAGCAATGCTTCAAACAGTCTGTATATGTGCCTTTCAGGAGAGGCCAGTATTAGATTGCGACGCACCACTGGGTGTTTACTGTAACCCTTGGAGCTTCATATTGACTATGAAACACAGAAATTGCTTCGGGATTGAATATAGTAGGCACAATGCCGACTTACGTCCAGGGGGAGGAATGCTTCAAAGAGTCTGTATACGTGCCGTTACTGAGAGGCCAGTATTAGATTGTGACGCACCACTGGGTGTTTACTAAAACCCTTGGAGCTTCATATTGGCGAAGAAACACAGAAATTGCATCGGGATTGAATATAGTAGGCACAATGCCGACTTACGTCCAGGGGGAGGAATGCTTCAAACAGTCTGTATATGTGCCTTTCCTGAGAGGCCAGTATTAGATTGCGACGCTCCCCTGGGTGTTTACTGTAACCCTTGGAGCTTAAAATTGACGATGAACCACAGAAATTGCATCGGGATTGAATATAGTAATCATAATGCGAACTTACGTCCAGGGGGAGTAATGCATCAAACAGTCTGTATACGTGCCTTTCCTGAGAGGCCAGTATTAGATTGCGACGCACCACTGGGTGTTTACTGTAACCCTTGGAGCTTCATATTGACGATGAAACACAGATATTGCATCTTGATTGAATATAGTGGGCACAATGCCGACTTACGTCCAGGGGGAGCAATGCTTCAAACAGTCCGTATACGTGCCGTTACTGAGATACCAGTATTATATTGCGACGCACCACTGGGTGTTTACTGTAACCGTTGGAGCTTCATATTAACGATGAAACACTGAAATTGCATCGGGATTGTATATAATAAGCACAATGCCGTCTTACGTCCAGGGGGAGTAATGCTTCAAACAGTCTGTATATGTGCCGTTACTGAGAGGCCAATATTAGATTGCGACGCACCACTGGGTGTTTACTGTAACTCTTGGAGCTTCATATTGACGATGAAACACAGATATTGCATCGGGATTGAATATAGTAGGCACAATGCCGACTTACGTCCAGGGGGAGTAATGCTTCAAAGAGTCTGTATATGTGCTGTTACTGAGAGGCCAGTATTAGATTGCGACGCACCACTGGGTGTTTACTGTAACTCTTGGAGATTCATATTGACGATGAAACACAGAAATTGCATCGGGATTGAAAATAGTAGGCACAATGCCGACTTACGTCCAGGGGGAGCAATGCTTCATACAGTTGTATACGTGCCTGTCCTGAGATTCCAGTATTAGATTGCGATGCACCACTGGGTGTTTACTGTAACCCATGGAGATTCATATCAACGATGAAACACAGAAATTGCATCGGGACTGAATATAGTGGGCACAATGCCGACTTACGTCCAGGGGGAGTAATGCTTCAAACAGTCTGTATACGTGCCGTTACTGAGAGGCCAGTATTAGATTGCGACGCACCACTGGGTGATTACTGTAACCCTTGGAGCTTCATATTGAGTATGAAACACAGAAATTGCTTCGGGATTAAATATAGTAGGCACAATGCCGACTTACGTCCAGGGGGAGGAATGCTTCAAAGAGTCTGTATACGTGCCGTTACTGAGAGGCAAGTATTAGATTGTGACGCACCACTGGGTGTTTACTGTAACCCTTGGAGCTTCATATTGGCGAAGAAACAGAGAAATTGCATCGGGATTGAATATAGTAGGCACAATGCCGACTTACGTCCAGGGGGAGTAATGCTTCAAACAGTCTGTATATGTACCGTTACTGAGAGGCCAGTATTTGATTGCGACGCACCACTGGGTGTTTACTGTAACTCTTGGTGCTTCATATTCACGATGAAACACAAAAATTGCATCGGGATTGAATATAGTAGGCACAATGCCGACTTACGTCCAGGCGGAGCAATGCTTCAAACAGTCTGTATACGTGCCTTTCCTGAGAGGCCAGTATTAGATTGCGACGCACCACTGGGTGTTTACTCTAACCCTTGGTGCTTCATATTGACGATGAAACACAGAAATTGCATCGGGATTGAATATAGTAGGCACAATGCCGACATACGTCCAGGGGGAGCAATGCTTCAAACAGTCTGTATATGTGCCTTTCCTGAGAGGCCAGTATTAGATTGCGACGCACCACTGGGTGTTTACTGTAACCCTTGGAGCTTCATATTGACTATGAAACACAGAAATTGCTTCGGGATTGAATATAGTAGGCACAATGCCGACTTACGTCCAGGGGGAGGAATGCTTCAAAGAGTCTGTATACGTGCCGTTACTGAGAGGCCAGTATTAGATTGTGACGCACCACTGGGTGTTTACTGTAACCCTTGGAGCTTCATATTGGCGAAGAAACACAGAAATTGCATCGGGATTGAATATAGTAGGCACAATGCCGACTTACGTCCAGGGGGAGGATTGCTTCAAACAGTCTGTATATGTGCCGTTACTGAGAGGCCAGTATTAGATTGCGACGCTCCCCTGGGTGTTTACTGTAACCCTTGGAGCTTAAAATTGACGATGAACTACAGAAATTGCATCGGGATTGAATATAGTAATCATAATGCGGACTTACGTCCAGGGGGAGTAATGCATCAAACAGTCTGTATACGTGCCTTTCCTGAGAGGCCAGTATTAGATTGCGACGCACCACTGGGTGTTTACTGTAACCCTTGGAGCTTCATATATACGATGAAACACAGAAATTGCATCTTGATTGAATATAGTAGGCACAATGCCGACTTACGTCCAGGGGGAGCAATGCTTCAAACAGTCCGTATACGTGCCGTTACTGAGATACCAGTATTATATTGCGACGCACCACTGGGTGTTTACTGTAACCGTTGGAGCTTCATATTGACGATGAAACACTGAAATTGCATCGGGATTGTATATAATAAGCACAATGCCGACTTACGTCCAGGGGGAGTAATGCTTCAAACAGTCTGTATATGTGCCGTTACTGAGAGGCCAATATTAGATTGCGACGCACCATTGGGTGTTTACTGTAACTCTTGGAGCTTCATATTGACGATGAAACACAGATATTGCATCGGGATTGAATATAGTAGGCACAATGCCGACTTACGTCCAGGGGGAGTAATGCTTCAAAGAGTCTGTATATGTGCTGTTACTGAGAGGCCAGTATTAGATTGCGACGCACCACTGGGTGTTTACTGTAACTCTTGGAGATTCATATTGACGATGAAACACAGAAATTGCATCGGGATTGAAAATAGTAGGCACAATGCCGACTTACGTCCAGGGGGAGCAATGCTTCATACACTTGTATACGTGCCTGTCCTGAGATTCCAGTATTAGATTGCGACGCACCACTGGGTGTTTACTGTAACCCATGGAGATTCATATCGACGATGAAACACAGAAATTGCATCGGGATTGAATATAGTAGGCACAATGCCGACTTACGTCCAGGGGGAGTAATGATTCAAACAGTCTGTATACATGCCTTTCCTGAGAGGCCAGTATTAGATTGCGACGCACAACTGGGTGTTTACTGTAACCCTTGGAACTTCATATTGACGATGAAACACAGAAATTGATCGGGATTAAATATAGTAGGCACAATGCCGACTGACGTCCAGGGATAGTAATGCTACAAACAGTCTGTATACTTGACTTTCCTGAGAGGCAAGTATTAGACTGCGACGCACCACTGGGTGGTTACTGTAACCCTTGGAGCTTCATATTGACGATGAAACACAGAAATTGCATCGGGATTGAATATAGTAGGCACAATGCCGTCTTACGTTCAGGGGAGCAATGCTTCAAACAGTCTTAATACGTGCCGTTACAGAGAGGCCAGTATTAGATTGCGACGCACCACTGGATGGTTACTGTAACCCTTGGAGCTTCATATTGACGATGAAACACAGAAATTGCATCTGGATTGAATATAGTAGGCACAATGCCGACTTACGTCCAGGGGGAGTAATGCTTCAAACAGTCTGTATATGTGCCGTTACTGAGAGGCCAGTATTAGAATGCGACGCACCACTGGGTGTTTACTGTAACCCTTGGAGCTTCATATTGACGATGAAACGCAGATATTGCTTCGGTGATTGAATATAGTAGGCACAATGCCGACTTACGTCCAGGGGGAGTAATGCTTCAAACAGTCTGTATACGTGCCTTTGCTGAGAGGCCAGTATTAGATTGCGACGCACCACTGGGTGTTCACTGTAACCCTTGGTGCTTCATATTGACGATGAAACATAGAAATTGCATCGGGATTGAATATAGTAGGCACAATGCCGACTTACGTCCAGGGGGAGCAATGCTTCAAACAGCCTGTATACGTGCCGTTCCTGAGAGGCCAGTATTAGATTGCGACGCACCACTGGGTGTTTACCGTAACCCTTGGAGCTTCATATTGACTATGAAACACAGAAATTGCTTCGGGATTAAATATAGTAGGCACAATGCCGACTTACGTTCCAGGGGGAGGAATGCTTCAAAGAGTCTGTATACGTGCCGTTACTGAGAGGCCAGTATTAGATTGTGACGCACCACTGGGTGTTTACTGTAACCCTTGGAGCTTCATATTGACGAAGAAACACAGAAATTGCATCGGGATTGAATATAGTAGGCACAATGCCGACTTATGTCCAGGGGGAGTAATGCTTCAAAAAGTCTGTATATGTGCCGTTACTGAGAGGCCAGTATTAGATTGCGACGCTCCACTGGGTGTTTACTGTAACCCTTGGAGCTTCATATTGACGATGAAACACAGAAATTGCATCGGGATTAAATATAGTAATCATAATGCGGACATACGTCCAGGGGGAGTAATGCTTCAAACAGTCTGTATACGTGCCTTTCCTGAGAGGCCAGTATTAGATTGCGACGCACCACTGGGTGTTTACTCTAACCCTTGGTGCTTCATATTGACGATGAAACACAGAAATTGCATCGGGATTGAATATAGTATGCACAATGCCGACTTACGTCCAGGGGGAGTAATGCTTCAAACAGTCTGTATACGTGCCGTTACTGAGAGGCCAGTATTAGATTGTGACGCACCACTGGGTGTTTATGTAACCCTTGGAGCTTCATATTGACGATGAAACGGAGATATTGCATCGGTGATTGAATATAGAAGGCACAATGCCGACTTACGTCCAGGGGGAGTAATGCTTCAATCAGTCTGTATACGTGCCTTTGCTGAGAGGCCAGTATTAGATTGCGACGCACCACTGGGTGTTTACTGTAACCCTTGGAGATTCATATTGACGATGAAACACAGAAATTGCATCGGGATTGAATATAGTAGGCACAATGCCGACTTACGTCCAGGCGGAGCAATGCTTCAAACAGTCTGTATACGTGCCTATCCTGAGAAGCCAGTATTAGATTGCGACGCTCCCCTGGGAGTTTACTGTAACCCTTGGAGCTTCATATTGACGATGAAACACAGAAATTGCATCGGGATTGTATATAGTAGGCACAATGCCGACTTACGTCCAGGGGGAGTAATACTTCAAACAGTCTGTATATGTGCCGTTACTGAGAGGCCAGTATTAGATTGCGACGCACCACTGGGTGTTTACAGTAACTCTTGGAGCTTCATATTGACGATGAAACACAGATATTGCATCGGGATTGAATATAGTAGGCACAATGCCGACTTACGTCCAGGGGGAGTAATGCTTCAAACAGTCTGTATATGTGTTGTTACTGAGAGGCCAGTATTAGATTGCGACGCACCACTGGGTGTTTACTGTAACCCTTGGGGCTTCATATTGACGATGAAACGCAGAAATTGCATCGGTAGTTGAATATAGTAGGCACAATGCCGACTTACGTCCAGGGGGAGTAATGCTTCAAACAGTCTGTATACGTGTCTTTGCTGAGAGGCCAGTATTAGATTGCGACGCACCACTGGGTGTTTACTGTAACCCTTGGAGCTTCATATTTACGATGAAACACAGAAATTGCATCGGGATTGAATATAGTAGGCACAATGCCGACTTACGTCCAGGTGTAGCAATGCTTCAAACAGTCTGTATAAGTGCCTTTCCTGAGAGGCCAGTATTAGATTGCGACGCACCACTGGGTGTTCACTGTAACCCTTGGTGCTTCATATTGACGATGAAACATAGAAATTGCATCGGGATTGAATATAGTAGGCACAATGCCGACTTACGTCCAGGGGGAGCAATGCTTTAAACAGTCTGTTCCGTGCCTTTCCTGAGAGGCCAGTATTAGATTGCGACGCACCACTGGGTGTTTACTGTAACCCTTGGAGCTTCATATTGACTATGAAACACAGAAATTGCTTCGGGATTAAATATAGTAGGCACAATGCCGACTTACGTCCAGGGGGAGGAATGCTTCAAAGAGTCTGTATACGTGCCGTTACTGAGAGGCCTGTGTTAGATTGTGACGCACCACTGGGTGTTTACTGTAACCCTTGGAGCTTCATATTGACGAAGAAACACAGAAATTGCATCGGGATTGAATATAGTAGGCACAATGCTGACTTACGTCCAGGGGGAGTAATGCTTCAAAAATTCTGTATATGTGCCGTTCCTGAGAGGCCAGTATTAGATTGCGACGCTCCACTGGGTGTTTACTGTAACCCTTGGAGCTTCATATTGACGATGAAACACAGAAATTGCATCGGGATTAAATATAGTAATCATAATGCGGACATACGTTTAGGGGGAGTAATGCTTCAAACAGTCTGTATACGTGCCTTTCCTGAGAGGCCAGTATTAGATTGCGACGCACCACTGGGTGTTTACTCTAACCTTTGGTGCTTCATATTGACGATGAAACACAGAAATTGCATCGGGATTGAATATAGTAGGCACAATGCCGACTTACGTCCAGGGGGAGTAATGCTTCAAACAGTCTGTATACGTGCCGTTACTGAGAGGCCAGTATTAGATTGTGACGCACCTCTGGGTGTTTACTGTAACCCTTGGAGCTTCATATTGACGATGAAACGCAGAAATTGCATCGTTGATTGAATATAGAAGGCACAATGCCGACTTACGTCCAGGGGGAGTAATGCTTCAAACAGTCTGTATACATGCCTTTGCTGAGAGGCCAGTATAAGATTGCGACGCACCACTGGGTGTTTACTGTAACCCTTGGAGCTTCATATTGACGATGAAACACAGAAATTGCATCGGGATTGAATATAGTAGGCACAATGCCGACTTACGTCCAGGCGGAGCAATGCTTCAAACAGTCTGTATACGTGCCGTTACTGAGAGGCCAGTATTACATTGCGACGCTCCCCTGGGAGTTTACTGTAACCCTTGGAGCTTCATATTGACCATGAAACACAGAAATTGCATCGGGATTGAATATAGTAATCATAATGCGGACTTACGTCTAGGGGGAGTAATGCTTCAAACAGTCTGTATACGTGCCTTTCCTGAGAGGCCAATATTAGATTGCGACGCACCATTGGGTGTTTACTGTAACCCTTGGAGCTTCATATTGACGATGAAGCACAGAAATTGCATCGGGATTGAATATAGTAGGCACAATACCGACTTACGTCCAGGGGGAGTAATGCTTCAAACAGTCTGTATATGTGTTGTTACTGAGAGGCCAGTATTAGATTGCGACGCACCACTGGGTGTTTACTGTAACCCTTGGAGCTTCATATTGACGATGAAACACAGAAATTGCATCGGGATTGAAAATTGTAGGCACAATGCCGACTTACGTCCAGGGGGAGGAATGCTTCAAACAGTCTGTATACGTGCCGTTACTGAGAGGCCAGTATTAGATTGCGCCACACCACTGGGTGTTTACTGTAACCCTTGGAGCTTCATATTGAGAATGAAACACAGAAACTGCTTTGGGATTGAATATAGTAGGCACAATGCCGACTTACGTCCAGGGGGAGCAATGCTTCAAACAGTCTGTATACGTGACTTTCCTGAGAGGCCAGTATTAGACTGCGACGCACCACTGGGTGTTTACTGTAACCCTTGGAGTTTCATATTGACGATGAAACACAGAAATTGCATCGGGATTGAATATAGTAGGCACAATGCCGACTTACGTCCAGGGGGAGCAATGCTTCAAACAGTCTGTATACGTGACTTTCCTGAGAGGCCAGTATTAGACTGCGACGCACCACTGGGTGTTTACTGTAACCCTTGGAGCTTCATATTGACGATGAAACACAGAAATTGCATCGCTTTTGAAAATAGTAGGCACAATGCCGACTTACGTCTAAGGGGAGTAATGTTTCAAAATGTCTGTGTACGTGCCTTTCCTGAGAGGCCAGTTTTAGATTGCGACGCACCACTGGGTGTTTACTGTAACCCTTGGAGCTTCATATTGACGATGAAACACAGAAATTGCATCGGAATTGAATATAGTAGGCACAATGCCGACTTACGTTCAGGGGGAGCAACGCTTTAAACATTCTGTATACGTGCCATTCCTGAGAGGCCAGTATTAGATTGCGTCGCACCACTGGGTGTTTACTGTAACCCTTGGAGCTTCATATTGACTATGAAACAAAGAAATTGAATCGGGATTGAATATAGTAGGCACAATGACGACTTACGTCCAGGGGGAGTAACGCTTCAAACAGTCTGTAAATGTGTCGTTACTGAGAGGCCAGTATTAGTTTGCGACGCACCACTGGGTGTTTACTGTAACCCTTGGAGCTTCATATTGACGATGAAACACAGAAATTGCATCGGGATTGAATATAGTAGGCACAATGCCGACATACGTCCAGGGGGAGTAATGCTTCAAACAGTCTGTATACGTGCCGTTACTAAGAGGCCAGTATTAGATTGCGACGCACCACTGGGTGTTTACTGTAACCCTTGGAACTTCATATTGACGATGAAACACAAAAATATCATCGGGATTGAAAATAGTAGGCGCAATGCCGACTTACATCCAGGGGGAGCAATGCTTCAAACAGTCTGTATACGTGCCATTACTGAGAGGCCAGTATTAGATTGCGACGCACCACTGGGTGTTTACTGTAACCCTTGGAGCTTCATATTGACTATGAAACAAAGAAGTTGAATCATGATTGAATATAGTAGGCACAATGACGACTTACGTCCAGGTGGAGTAATGCTTTAAACAGTCTGTAAATATGTCGTTACTGAGAGGCCAGTATTAGTTTGCGACGCACCACTGGGTGTTTACTGTAACCCTTGGAGCTTCATATTGACGATGAAACACATAAATTGCATCGGGATTGAATATAGTAGGCACAATGCCGACTTACGTCCAGGGGGAGCAATGTTTAAAATAGTCTCTATACGTGCCGGTACAGAGAGGCCAGTATTAGACTGAGACGCACCACTGGGTGTTTACTGTAACTCTTGGAGCTTCATATTGACTATGAAACACAGAAATTGCATCGGGATTGATTATAGTAGTCGCAATGCCAACTTACGTCCAGGGGAGCAATGCTTCAAACAGTCTGTGTACGTGCCTTTCCTGAGAGGCCAGTATTAGATTGCGACGCACCACTGAGTGTTTACTGTAACCCTTGGAGCTTCATTTTGACGATGAAACACAGAAAATGAATCGGGATTGAATATAGTAGGCACAATGCCGGCTTACGTCCAGGGGGAGCAATGCTTCAAACAGTCTGTATACGTGACTATCCTGAGAGGCCAGTATTAGACTGCGACGCACCACTGGGTGTTTACTGTAACCCCTGGAGCTTCATATTGACGATGAAACACAGAAATTGCATCGGGATTGAATATAGTAGGCACAATGCCGACTTACGTTCAGGGGAGCAATGCTTCAAACAGTCTTTATACGTGCCGTTACAGAGAGGCCGGTATTAGATTGCGACGCACCACTGGGTGTTTACTGTAACCCTTGGAGCTTCATATTGACGATGAAACACAGAAATTGCATCGGGATTGAATATAGTAGGCACAATGCCGACTTACGTCTAAGGTGAGCAATGTTTCAAAATGTCTGTGTACGTGCCTTTCCTGAGAGGCCAGTTTTAGATTGCGACGCACCACTGGGTGTTTACTGTAACCCTTGGAGCTTCATATTGACGATGAAACACAGAAATTGCATCGGAATTGAATATAGTAGGCACAATGCCGACTTACGTTCAGGGGGAGCAACGCTTCAAACATTCTGTATACGTGCCTTTCCTGAGAGGCCAGTATTAGATTGCGAGGCACCACTGGGTGTTTACTGTAACCCTTGGAGCTTCATATTGACTATGAAACAAAGAAATTGAATCGGGATTGAATATAGTAGGCACAATGACGACTTACGTCCAGGGGGAGTAATGCTTCAAACACTCTGTAAATGTGTCGTTACTGAGAGGTCAGTTTTAGTTTGCGACGCACCACTGGGTGTTTACTGTAACCCTTGGAGCTTCATATTGACGATGAAACACAGAAATTGCATCGGGATTGAATATAGTAGGCACAATGCCGACTTACGTCCAGGGGGAGTAATGCTTCAAACAGTCTATATACGTGCCGTTACTAAGAGGCCAGTATGAGATTGCGACGCACCACTGGGTGTTTACTGTAACCCTTGGAACTTCATATTGACGATGAAACACAAAGATATCATCGGGATTGAAAATAGTAGGCGCAATGCCGACTTACGTCCAGGGGGAGCAATGCTTCAAACAGTCTGTATACGTGCCGTTACTGAGAGGCCAGTATTAGATTGCGACGCACCACTGGGTGTTTACTGTAACCCTTGGAGCATCATATTGACGATGAAACACAGAAATTGCATCGGGATTAAATATAGTAGGCACAATGGCGACTTACGTCCAGGGGAAGCAATGCTTCAAACAGTCTGTATACGTGCCTTTCCTGAGAAGCCAGTATTAGATTGCGACGCACCACTGGGTTTTTACTGTAACCCTTGGAACTTCATATTGACGATGAAACACAGAAATTGTATCGGGATTGAATATAGTAGGCTCACTGCCGACTTACGTCCAGGGGAAGCAATGCTTCAAACAGTCTGTATACGTGCCTTTCCTGAGAGGCCAGTATTAGATTACGACGCACCACTGGGTGTCTACCGTAACCCTTGGAGCTTCATATTGACGATGAAACACAGAAATTGCATCGGGATTGAATATAGTAGGCACAATGCCGACTTACGTCCAGGGGGAGCAATGCTTGAAACAGTCTGTATACGTGCCGTTACTGAGAGGCCAGTATTAGATTGCGACGCACCACAGGGTGTTTACTGTTAGCCTTGGAGCTTCATATTGACGATGAAACACAGAAATTGCGTCGGGATTGAATATAGTAGGCACAATGCCGATTTACGTCCAGGGAGAGAAATGCTACAAACAGTCTGTATACGTGCCTTTCCTGAGAGGCCATTATTAGATTGCGACGCACCACTGGGTGTTTACTGTAACCCTTGGAGCTTCATATTGACGATGAAACACAGAAATTGCATCGGGATTTGATATAGTAGGCGTAATGGCAACTTACGTCCAGGGGAGCAATGCTTCAAGCAGTCTGTGTACGTGCCTTTCCTGAGAGGCCAGAGTTAGATTGCGAAGCACCACTTATAAAATAAATAAAATAAAAAATTATTATTTAAATATTAATTATTCTATCTGTATGATGGTGATTGTGATTGTAATTGTAATAATATTTGCTTATCTGGAACGTGGACGTTTAATTATTCGGTATCAGACGCTTGACAATGGCTTTCTCGTAAAGGCAATGTTACTCGTAGTTGACCGTGAAATAAAACTGAAGTAATCGGACTTCGTAAATAAATCGTTTCCAAAGACTGCTGCGGTAGGTGCGGACTCATAATCTAAATCTCAATATTTCAATAATTTGCCAGCCATGCCAATACGTCGTACAGAGGTGATTGTCTACTAAACATTAAAAAGTTACACAGTTAGTTAAATCAGATATATTCAATGAATAAGCCTACAGTTCATAATCCTACTTACTTTTATAAATATAAATTCTTTACAGAATCGAGTGCCTAGTCTGGTTGCAACTCGCAGTATTCTTCTATAACATGAAATATGGCGGTGTGCCAGACAATAGAATAAAATACGTGCTCCTCGCACCACTTCTACCAGAGCTCTCCCCTTTTCTTAATCAAACATAAGAGTAACGTAATTGTGCTTTTGTTTTATCAGCGACACAGCGCTGCAGTTGTGTGCCATAGGCTTTATTTATTTGTCACTGATTATTTATTTAATTAATATTTCGCGTTTCCGAGGAAACTCACGCTCGGCATGCAAATGTGCCTTTATATTGCCCCCTGAATTGCGAGGCGAAAGGACACACCTGCAGGCGAGCAATTCACCTAAAGGCACAAGAAAATCTAAGTTATCTACAACTATTTATATGACTTACATTATACACGTTATATACAAAATTTGAATGACGCAGGTGCGCCATAAAAGTTCTTATGTTGGCAGATAGAGTGCGCGCATGCGCAGAAGCGTCTGTGTGACTCCGGAACTGCCGTTATATTGTACAGTTAGATCACTCGGCACAGTATTGCAGTTCATATTGTTCGTGTGCGCGCGTTTCTCAGTCGTTGCACAAAGAAAATATTCAACCAAGATTACATATGAAGACTACATTCTATGACAGGTAACTTAGTTTTAAATTTACAATATTTGTTATAACACAATGCAACTTAGATTGTTGAATGTTCTTAGTTACATAGTATTGTTTTGAAATACTTCAAAGAAAAATGTCCGTATGTTTCAGGTGCGTTGACCTATACACATCGTGTCGTTATTACAGTTCATATTCATCTGCTGCACAATAATTTTTTTTACAGGTTAGTATCGTCGTGGTAAAGTTTTTTTGATCACAGTAACATCGTTGTATAACAACGTGATTAATACATAAGCGTGTCCATTTCCCATTTCCATTATAGTCGTTGTGATGCAGTTCGTTGTGACTAAAGGCATTGCTCATTACAGATCAGACGTGGCCCTTCGAGTAATTGGTCCACGTGCAGTTCGTTTTTTTTTTTTTTTTACATTCCGTGGAAACTTGGTTGCAGAACCTCGAACGGCACATAGCTGGCGTCGATCCTTGGACAGTCCAGGTAAGAGTGTCCGTCACATTTCGAGAACATTTCATTCCCTGAAGTTCCAACCAAAATTCTTCCACCCGTCGTGTTGTTTTCTGGACAGGCACTTTGTGTCCATTTAATCCAGTTAACATCTTGAAGTTAGGCACTGTAGTAATGTCACTAGACGATGCACGAATTATGCACTTCACATTTTCAGTTTTTTTGCTGAATATAGCTCACCTAAATGTTCGTAGTTATTAATCAAAGAAATCATTCATCGCGTTTACATAGATACGCTGCATAATGAATGGCATTAACCGTTTTTTTTTTTTTACATAGGTTTCTGCGTAGTTGCAGAGTTAGTAATGTTCGTTAATGTCCGTGAACAGAGGTTCACTATGCAATGTCTTTTTGGCACTCGTTTTGTTCAAATTTTTTTACATAGTAACAGTTACATGATACATCAGTTAAAAAAATAAGTAATTATACATACACACGTCACATATTTTCTTAGCATAAACATAATACAGTTGCACATAAACATGTTTGCATCATCATTACATAGCTATAGGTTATTACATTGTGTCACGTGATGTCATCTGAAATTAAGATAGGTTAGACACAACATTCATTACATCAGTAGGCAAGACCAGGCGTTTTCACTACTCAATAAATATTCAAAATAGTAAGAGAGAAAAAATGTTCGATTCCTCGCGTTTTGTGCGTGTGTGTAGAGTGTCTGTGTGGCCTTGACTACTGATAGATGCTTTTCCTGTTGAGAGATGTGCGTCTAATCTATTTCTCAAAGTAAAAGATCGCTTCACAGATGACGTCTGTCGGTTCGTCAGGTGTCATACCATGTCAGTGGTACCTACAATAACAAATGTTCCGTGAAAAATTAATATATCATTCACTGCTACGTAATCATAAATTTTATTTTGATATTCCGTCTTCCAGGTGGTGGCGCGCGCTGAAAGAAGAGTTCTTCTGCCTTCAACTGCGACTCTGGAACCGCTGAAATGAAAATTTCTACACTACTTATTATCTGTGTTGTAACAGCAGAGTTTTTCGAGTTGCTTAGCAATATTTTGATGGGTATGACTTTGACATTATTCAGCATGAAATGCTCTAAGATCTCGGTGTGCGTATTTTTCTAAAATTCTTTGAAGTGTGCCAGCGTGTTCCTTCCAAGACTGTGTAGCTATCAGTATATCATCTACATAGTGTGTGACTGTCTCAACTAAATCGTCGCCAAGCACGGTATCCAGGGCTGTAATCAATACCCCAGAGCTGACATTCAGTCCGAAAGGTAGAACACAAAACTGATAGGTTCGCCCCCCGAACATAAATGCAGTATATTTCCGTGAATCAGGAGTGATACCCACCTGCCAAAACGAATTAGCGAGATCTATTGTGGAAAAATATTTTGCATCTAGAAATTTCTGTAATTGCTCTTCTAAATTTTCGGGTTTTGTGTGAACCGGTAAAATTATTTCATTAATTGCTCGTGCGTCTAACACTAACCTAATGCTTCCATTTGATTTTTTGACAACAAGTAGAGGACTACAATAAGGTGAGGTGGATGGTTCAATGACCTACCAGTCTAACATTTGTTTTAATTCTTGCCACACAGCAGGTCGTTGAGATAACGGTACGTTATATGTCTTGTGGTAGAAGATTTTGTGAGGCTTAACTTCAATCTTGTACACATACGTGTTGATAACACCTAATCGTTTGGTAAAAACTTGTAAATATTTGGATAACACTTCCTGTAGTTTTATACGTTCATGTACACTGAGAGCTGTAGCTTCACTTATCTTATGATCAAGCAATGTTTTCAAGTCCATTAGCTCTGTGTCAGATGAGTGTGTTTGCATATCTTGAATGTCATTGTCAAGTACTAACTGAACCTTGTACCCTGTACAGTGTTTGTCATGCTTTAGAGTTCTCCTGTCCAAATCAATAATAATTACACTGCCTTTGTCATTTAAAATACATTTACCTTTGGAGAAGTCTATAATAGAGTCCTTCTCGCTCATAATATCTATTCCTAATATGCAATTTGTCACAAGGTTTTGTACAACCAGGAATGGCCATTGTACGGTTCCATTACCTATTTTAATGTTTACAAAAACTTGCTTCGTAACCCTACATGACTTATTACCTAGTGCAGTAGTTATTTTACAGTTTTGGGCAGGAAACTCAGGCACAGGTTCCAATTCACACATCTTTTTATAGAAATTAAAAGACAAAACGCTCACAGCTGCACCTGTATCTAGGATAATAGTAGTTGGAATCCCACCTACTACACCAGTAGTAGATGCTAAAACAATTTCATTTGTGTTTGAACGACATTGTGTACTGTCTTGTAAAAGTTCATCTGATATATTCTCATTGTGGTTGTATCTTATAAATAAAACAGGTAATTTTTGTTTAGAATTATTCGGCATATCATTACTCTGTTGTTCAAGTGTGGTGTCAAATAACTGATTAACATTGCAGTCGCCCCGCAAGAATTCTTCAGCCACGACCTGGGGCATAGAAGTGACTGTTTCTAGTTTGTCGGATTAGCATTTGTACTAGGTACTGACACAGATTGAGGTTGTGCATCAGGTGTCATTTCTATTATATTCACATTCGGATATTGCCTATTATGATCTCCAAACTTTTGCGGTTGTTGTTGCTGTTGCGCATTATAACTTACCTGTCGGTCGTAAGGTATGCTCCAATTTTGTCCTGGTGGATGCTGTGGTAAAGCAGAGTTTGAATGGAAGTACTGATCGTTACGAGTCCAACCTTGATGCTGTCTTGGCTCGTAGTTATTATTATTTCTATTTCTGTTTGTGTTTTTGTTGTTGCGTTTGTATCCGTTGTTACCGTTGTAGTTATTACCGCGGTGCCTTTTGTATGGATTGCCGCATGAAGTGTTATTACTGTTGTAACTATTGTTTGTATTGGAATACGCGTGTTGATTTTGATTTTCGTATTGAAACGGCATGTGAGTTTGCTGTTTTTGCTGTACCGCGTATCCAACTGTGGGCGCGCCAGAATTGAGTTGGCAAGCCTGCATGTTTTGCATACCACTAGTGTAAACATTGTGGCTGCTGTTTTGCCGCGCGAAGCGCTGATCTTCAAGTAACATGTCAACCGAATCTAAGGCTGTTAAAAAAATAATCTGAATCGTCATCCGGGATATGTAGGAGTTTTTCTTTAATGTTGAAAGGCAATTTGGCCTTCAACGCACGGAGTATATCACGCGTTGCGACTGGTTCGTCTAAAAAGTGTCCCATGTTCAAGTATTTTTCAAAATATCTGCGTAAGTTGCCATTTTTACTGTTAAAAGTTTCAGGTTCTAAAATTTGTCTTCTGAGTCGCTCCTGGACGGATTGCGACCAGAATTTGTTCAGAAAAGCACGCTCAAACTCACTGTACGTGGTACATACGTCAGCTTGACTGTATGCCCAGACAGCTGCATCGCCTTGGATGTAACCGACAATATATGAAACCTTTTTCCGGTCACTCCAAGTGCGTGGAAATGCGTTACTAAAAGATTTAAGAAAAATCACCGGATGAATGGTTCGTTTTTCTGGGATAAAAATCTGAAATTGCCTGTGTTTCATTAAGCTTTCTTCTTCCTTCGTATTGTGATATGGATTTATTCCACTGTAATTACTGGTATGTTCAGCTGGCGAGTAATTACGATAATGTTGCTGTGGTTTACCATGATAATAGCTTGTGTTTGTGTTTGCACATCGTGGTATGTGTTGTAGTTGTGGTGTGTTTTGTTCTTGTGTGTTTGTCGTGTGCGGTATGTGTGTGTCATACTCGAATGTATATTGGTTCCTGAACTGTGCATTTTGACTGATATTTTCGTTACATTCAGACTGTGGTCGATCGGTGAATTGTCTCATGGGTGCAGTGACGGATTGTACTGCGTCACTGATCAGCTGTTTGTTATTAGTAATGTATTGCGCTACGGAGTCGTGCACAATTGTTGGTAAATTTTCACGTAAGCATCTATCAAAATGTTTGTCTTTGTTCACTACCCAATCATGAAATTCTTTATTAATATTTTGAAAATGAGCTGTGGCATCAGATTGTAAGATGTCAGTCAGGTGTTGTTCAACATTGTCAAATTTATTCTGTACGTCAGTAATTCGTTTTTCAAGGTTGTCATGTACTGAAGGATAAGTTTGAATTTGTTCAGTAAGAACTTCACACGTGACATTAAGGTTTTTTACTTGTGTCTGTAAAAGTGCTACGTCAGTTGTAGTCTTTTCTTGTCTCGTATTAAGATGGGAAAATTTAGTACTGAGTTCAGTCATCTGTTTGGTCAGTGTGGCCTCTATAAGTTCCACACGTTTACATAAAGTGTCATTACCTGTCTTGAGTGCTATGAGGTCAGATTTAATTGCGTCATTTTGTGTCTGTAAGGTTGCCATGTTTTCGGCGTTTTGTTTCATTAGCATTTGTAACATGTCGGCAATGTTTACTGTTTGCAAGGTCTGTGCCCCCGTCGCGTCATTAGACGTGACGTCATGCATCAACATGGGCTCTGACTGACACTTTGAAATTTTTGTAGTGGACGGCCTATTGCCAAAATTTCCGTTAACACTTGCGTCAATGTTTGATTAATCGTCACTACCGGTTGCTGTCGTAAAGTCATTTTCTAACATTTGTCTCTCGTCCGAGTCGGATTGCGTCTGAATAGTACGTCTTTGCTGTTCCATTTTTGCGTATTGATTTCTAGTTATTACCATGCCACACGTGATATATGTTTCAAGAAAATATTTGACACTGATTTTAAAATAAAATGCAGTTGAGCATGAATCGCTCGTAGCAACAATAGCTGTCTGTTAATTTAAAAATATAAACTGAATTTGAGATTATTGGTAATGGCTGCTGTCCATGTTACTACGTATCGTACAGAAGTCGGCCATATTGTATACTCGTGTATTGGTATTGTTGCATACGTTATTGTTTAAGGAAAAGTACTGAGAATGAAATTTATCACTGAAAACTGTTATGCACGAAAGAAGCACTACAGAATCTACTGAAAAGCTAATACACTGAATTATACGTCTGGTCAAGCCTGCTAATGCAAAGATGCTGCGTCTTACCTTATTTTGCTGGAAGTTTCATTGCATCTTCCCGCAAAATTTTAGAATTGGAAAATATCTTCAGATTTTTTGTTATCTCTCATACATTCACGTCCAGGTCCAGAAAGTTGATTTTTCACATGAAACAAAGAGAACAATGTAACAAATGACAAAATAACAAGTCCGACACGCAGTCGCCAATATAAAATAAATAAAATAAAATAAAATATTATTTAAATATTAATTGTTCTATCTGTATGATGGTGATTGTGATTGTAATTGTAATAAATATTTGCTTATCTGGAACGTGGACGTTTAATTATTCGGTATCAGACGCTTGACAATGGCTTTCTCGTAAAGGCAATGTTACTCGTAGTTGACCGTGAAATAAAACTGAAATAATCGGACTTCGTAAATAAATCGTTTCCAAAGACAGCTGCGGTAGGTGCGGACTCATAATCTAAATCTCAATATTTCAATAATTTGCCAGCCATGCCAATACGTCGTACAGAGGTGATTGTCTACTAAACATAAAAAAGTTACACAGTTAGTTAAATCAGATACATTCAATGAATAAGCCTACAGTTCATAATCCTACTTACTTTTATAAATATAAATTCTTTACAGAATCGAGTGCCTAGTCTGGTTGCAACTCGCAGTATTCTTCTATAACATGAAATATGGCGGTGTGCCAGACAATAGAATTAAATACGTGCTTCTCGAACCACTTCTACCAGAGCTCTCCCCTTTTCTTAATCAAACATAAGAGTAACGTAATTGTGCTTTTGTTTTATCAGCGACACAGCGCTGCAGTTGTGTGCCATAGGCTTTATTTATTTGTCACTGATTATTTATTTAATTAATATTTCGCGTTTCCGAGGAAACTCACGCTCGGCATGCAAATGTGCCTTCATACACTGGGTGTTTACTGTAACCCTTGGAGCTTCATATTGACGATGAAACACAGAAAGTGCATCGGGATTGAATATAGTAGGCACAATGCCGACTTACGTCCAGGGGGAGCAATGCTTCAAACAGTCTGTATACGTGACTTTCCTGAGAGGCCAGTATTAGACTGCGACGCACCACTATGTGTTTACTGTAACCCTTGGAGATTCATAATGACGATGAAACACAGAAATTGCATCGGGATTGAATATAGTAGGCACAATGCCGACATACGTTCAGAGGATCAATGCTTCAAACAGTCTTTATACGTGCCGTCACAGAGAGACCAGTATTAGATTGCGACGCACCACTTGGTGTTTACTGTAACACTTGGATCTTCATATTGACGATGAAACGCAGAAATTATTCTATTGCCAGACAATAGAATAAAATACGTGCTTCTCGCACCACTTCTACCAGAGCTCTCCCCTTTTCTTAATCAAACACAAGAGTAACGTAATTGTGCTTTTGTTATATCAGCGACACAGCGCTGCAGTTGTGTGCCATAGGCTTTATTTATTTGTCACTGATTATTTATTTAATTAATATTTCGCGTTTCCGAGGAAACTCACGCTCGGCATGCAAATGTGCATTTATACACTGGGTGTTTACTGTAACACTTGGAGCTTCATATTGACGATGAAACACAGAAAGTGCATCGGGATTGAATATAGTAGGCACAATGCCGACTTACGTCCAGGGGGAGCAATGCTTCAAACAGTCTGTATACGTGACTTTCCTGAGAGGCCAGTATTAGACTGCGACGCACCACTGGGTGTTAACTGTAACCCTTGGAGATTCATATTGACGATGAAACACAGAAATTGCATCGGGATTGAATATAGTAGGCACAATGCCGACATACGTTCAGAGGAGCAATGCTTCAAACAGTCTTTATACGTGCCGTCACAGAGAGACCAGTATTAGATTGCGACGCACCACTTGGTGTTTACTGTAACTCTTGGATCTTCATATTGACGATGAAACACAGAAATTGCATCGGGATTGAATATAGTAGGCACAATGCCGACTTACATCCAGGGGAATAATGCTTCAAACAGTCTGTATACGTGCCGTTACTGAGAGGCCAGTATTAGTTTGCGACGCACCACTGGGTGTTTACTATAACCCTTGGAGCTTCATATTGACGATGAAACACAGAGATTGCATCGGGATTAAATATAGTAGGCACAATGCCGCCATACGTCCAGGGGGAGCAATGCTTCAAACAATCTGTATACGTGTTTTCCTGAGAGGCCAGTATTAGATTGCGACGCACCACTGGGTGTTTACTGTAACCCTTGCAGCTTCATATTGACGATGAAACAAAAAAATTGCATCGGGATTGAATATAGTTGGCTCAATGCCGACTTACGTCCAGGGGGAGCAATGCTTCAAACAGTCTGTATACGTGCCTTTCCTGAGAGGCCAGTATTAGATTGCGACGCACCACTGGGTGTTTACTGTAACCCTTGGAGCTTCCTATTGACGATGAAACACAGAAATTGCATCGGGATTGAATATAGTAGGCACAATGCCGACGTACGTCCAGGGGGAGCAATGCTTCAAACAGTCTGTATACGTGCCGTTACTGAGAGGCCAGTATTAGATTTCGACGCAATACAGGGTGTTTACTGTAACCCTTGTATCTTCATATAGACGATGAAACACAGAAATTGCATCGGGATTGAATATAGTAGGCACAATGCCGATATACGTCCCGGGGGAGCAATGCTTCAAACTGTCTGTATACGTGCCGTTACTGAGAGGCCAGTATTAGATTGCGACGCACCACTGGGTGTTTTCTGTAACCCTTGGAGCATCATATTGACGATGAAACACAGAAATTGTATCGGGATTAAATATAGTAGGCACAATGCCGACTTACGTCCAGTTGGAACAATGCTTCAAACAGTCTGTATACGTGCCTTTCCTGAGAGGCCAGTATTAGATTGCGACGCACCACTGGGTGTTTACTGTAACCCTTGGAGCTTCATATTGACGATGACACATAGAAATTGCATCGGGATTGAATATAGTAGGCACAATGCCGACTTACGTCCAGGGGGAGTAATGCTTCAAACAGTCTGTATATGTGCCTTTCCTGAGAGGCCAGTATTAGATTGCGACGCAGCACTGGGTGTTTACTGTAACCCTTGGAGCTTCATATTGACGATGAAACACAGAAATTGCATCGCGATTGAATATAGTAGGCAGCAGGCCGACTTACGTCCAGGGGGAGGAATGCTTCAAACAGTCTGTATATGTGCCATTACTGAGAGGCCAGTATTAGATTGCGACGCACCACTGGGTGTTTACTGTAACCCTTGGAGCTTCATATTGACGATGAAACACAGAGATTGCATCGGGATTGAATATAGTAGGCACAATGCCGACTTACGTCCAGGGGGAGTAATGCTTCAAACAGTCTGTATACGTGCAGTTAATAACAGGACAGTATTAGATTGCGACGCACCACTGGGTGTTTACTGTAACCCTTGGAACTTCATATTGACGATGAAACACAGAAATATCATCGCGATAGAATATAGTAGGCGCAATGCCGACTTACGTCCAGGGGGAACAATGCTTCAAACAGTCTGTATACGTGCCGTTACAGAGAGGCCAGTATTAGATTGCGACACATCACTGGGTGTTTACTGTAACCCTTGGAGCTTCATATTGACGATGAAACACAGAAATTGCATCGGGATTGAATATAGTAGGCTCAATGCCGACTTACGTCCAGGGGGAGCAATGCTTCAAACAGTCTGTATACGTGCCTTTCCTGAGAGGCCAGTATTAGATTGCGACGCACCAGTGGGTGTTTACTGTAACCCTTGGAGCTTCATATTGACGATGAAACACAGAAATTGCATTGGGATTGAATATAGTAGGCACAATGCCGACTTACGTACAGGAGGAGCAATGTTTCAAACAGTCTGTATACGTGCCGTTACTAAGAGGCCAGTATTAGATTGTGACGCACCACAGGGTGTTTACTGTAACCCTTGGAGCTTCATATAGACGATGAAACACAGAAATTGCATCGGGATTGAATATAGTAGGCACAATGCCGATATACGTCCCGGGGGAATAATGCTTCAAACAGTCTGTATACGTGCCGTTACTGAGAGGCCAGTATTAGATTCCGACACACCACTGGGTGTTTTCTGTAAACCTTGGAGCATCATATTGACGATGAAACACGGAAATTGCATCGGGATTAAACATAGTAGGCACAATGCCGACTTACGTCCAGAGGGAGCAATGCTTCAAACAGTCTGTATACGTGCCTTTCCTGAGAGGCCAGTATTAGATTGCGACGCACCACTGGGTGTTTACTGTAACCCTTGGAGCTTCATATTGACGATGTAACATAGAAATTGCATCGGGATTGAATATAGTAGGCACAATGCCGACTTACGTCCAGGGGGAGTAATGCTTCGAACAGTCAGTGATACGTGCCTTTCCTGAGAGTCCAGTATTAGAATGCGACGCACCACTGGGTGTTTACTGTAACCCTTGGAGCTTCATATTGACCATGAAACACAGAAATTGCATCGGGATTGAATATAGTAGGCACAATGCCGACTTACGTCCAGGGGGAGTAATGCTTCAAACAGTCTGTATATGTGCCTTTCCTGAGAGGGCAGTATTAGATTGCGACGCACCACTGGGTGTTTACTGTAACCCTTGGAACTTCATATTGACGATGAAATACAGAAATTGCATCGGGATTGAATATAGTAAGCACAATGCCGACTTACGTCCAGGGGGAGCAATGCTTCAAACTGTCTGTATTCGTGCCTTTCCTGAGAGGCCAGTATTAGATTGCGACGCACCAATGAATGTTTACTATAACCCTTGGAGCTTCATATTGACGATGAAACACTGAAAATGCATCGGGATTGAATATAGTAGGCACAATTCCGACTTCCGTCCAGGGGGAGTAATGCTTCAAACAAGCTGTATAATTGCCGTTACTGAGAGGCCAGTATTAGATTACGACGCACCACTGGGTGTTTAGTGTAACCCTTGGAGCTTCATATTGACGATGAAACACAGAAATCGCATCGGGATTGAATATAGTGGGCACAATGCCGACTTACGTCCATGGGGAGCAATGCTTCAAACAGTCTGTAAAAGTGCCTTTACTGTGAGGCCAGTATTAGATTGCGACGCAACACTGGGTGTTTACTGTAACCCTTGGTGCGTCATATTGAGAATGAAACACAGAAATTGCATCGGTATTGAATAAAGAAGGCACAATGCCAACTGACGTCCAGGGGGAGCAGTGCTTCAAACAGTCTGTGTAGGTGCGTTTCCTGAGAGGCCAGTATTAGTTTGTGACGCACCACTGGGTGATTACTGTAACACTTGGAGCTTCATATTGACAGTGAAACACAGAAATTGCATTGGGATTGAATATAGTTGGCACAATGCCGACTTACGTCCAGGGGGAGTAATGCTTCAAACAGTCTGCATACGTGCCTTTCCTGAGAGGCCAGTATTAAATTGCGACGCACCACTGGGTGTTTATTGCCACCCTTGGAGCTTCATAATGACGATGAAACACAGAAATTGCATCGGGATTGAATATAGCAGTCGCAATGCCAACTTACGTCCAGGGGAGCAATGCTTGAAACAGTCTGTGTACGTGCCTTTCCTGAGAGGCCAGTATTAGATTGCGACGCACCACTGGGTGTTTACTGTAACCCTCTTGAGCTTCATATTGACTATGAAACAAAGAAATTGAATCGGGATTGAATATAGTAGGCACAATGCCGACTTACGTCCAGGGGGAGTAATGCTTCAAACAGTCTGTAAATGTGTCGTTACTGAGAGGCCAGTATTAATTTGCGACGCGGCACTGAGAGTTTACTGTAACCCTTGGAGCTTCATATTGACGATGAAACACAGAGATTGCATCGGGATTGAGTATAATGGGCACAATGCCGACTTACGTCCAGGGGGAGCAATGCTTCAAACAGTCTGTATACGTGCCGTTACAGAGAGGCCAGTATTAGATTGCGACGCACCACTGGGTGTTTACTGTAACCACTGGAGCTTCATATTGACGATGAAACACAGAAATTGCATCGGGATTGAATATAGTAGGCACAATGCCGACTTACGTCCAAGGGGAGCAATGCTTCAAAAAGTCTGTGTACGTGCCTTTCCTGAGAGGCCAGTTTTAGATTGCGACGCACCACTTGGTGTTTTCTGTAACCCTTGGAGCTTCATATTGACGATGAAACACAGAAATTGCATCGGGATTGAAAATAGTAGGCACAATGCCGACTTACATCCAGGGGGATTAATGCTTCAAACAGTCTGTATGTGTGTCGTTACTGAGAGGCCAGTATTAGATTGCTACGGACCACTGGGTGTTTACTGAAACACTTGGCGCTTCATATTGACGATGAAACACAGAAATTGCATCGCGATTGAATATAGTAGGTACAATGCCGACTTACGGCCATGGGGAGCAATGCTTCAAACAGTCTGTACACATGCCTTTACTGAGAGGCCAGTATTAGATTGCGACGCACCACTGGGTGTTTACTGTAACCCTTGGAGCTTCATATTGACGATGAAACACAGAGATTGCATCGGGATTGAGTATAGTAGCCACAATGCCGACTTACGTCCAGGGGGAGTAGTGCTTCAAACAGTCTGTATACGTTCCCTTCCTGTGAGATCAGTATTACATTGCGACGCACCACTGGGTGTATACTGTAACCCTTGGAGCTTCATATTGACGATGAAACATAGAAATTGCTTCGGGATTGAATATAGTAGGCACAATGCCGACTTACGTCCAGGGGGAGTAATGCTTTAAACAGTCTGTATATGTTCCTTTCCTGTGAGACCAGTATTAGATTGCGACGCACCACTGGGTGTTTACTGTAACCTTTGGAGCCTCATATTGACGATGAAACAGAGATATTGCTTCGGGATTGAATATAGTAGGCACAATGCCGACTTACGTCCAGGGGGAGCAATCCTTCAAACAGTATGTATATGTGCCGTTACTGAGAGGCCAGTATTAGATTGCGACGCACCACTGGGTGTTTACTGTAACCCTTGGAGCTTCATATTGATGATGAAACACAGATATTGCATCGGGATTGAATATAGTAATTACAATGTCGACTTACGTCCAGGGGAAGTAATGCTTCAAACAGTCTGTATACGTGCCTTTCGTGAGAGACCAGTATTAGATTGCGACGCACAACTAGGTGTTTACTGCCACCCATGGAGCTTCATATTGACGATGAAACACAGAAATTGCATCGGGATTGAATATAGTAGGCACAATGCCGACTTACGTCCAAGGGGAGCAATGCTTCAAACAGTCTGTATATGTGCCGTTACAGAGAGGCCAGTATTAGATTGCGACGCACCACTAGGTGTTTACTGTAACCCTTGGAGCTTCATATTGACGATGAAACACAGAAATTGTATCGGGATAGTATATAGTAGGCACAATGTCGACTTACGTCGAGGGGGAGTAATGCTTCAAACAGTCCGTATACGTGCCGTTACTAAGAGGCCAGTATTAGATTGCGACGCACCACTGGGTGTTTACTGTAACCCTTGGAGCTTCATATTGACGATGAAACACAGAAATTTCATCGGGATTGAATATAGTAGGCACAATGCCGACTTACATCCAGGGGGAGTAATGCTTCAAACAGTCTGTATATGTGTCGTTACTGAGAGGCCAGTATTTGATTGCTACGCACCACTGGGTGTTTACTGTAACCCTTGGCGCTTCATATTGACGATGAAACTTAGAAATTGCATCGCGATTGAAAATAGTAGGTACAATGCCGACTTACGTCCACGGGGAGCAATGCTTCAAACAGTCTGTATACGTGCAGTTACTGTGAGGCCAGTATTAGATGGCGACGCACCACTGGGTGTTTACTGTAACCCTTGGAGTTTCATATTGACGATGAAACACAGAAATTGCATCGGGATTGAATATAGTAGGCACAATGCCGACTTAAGTCCAGGGGGAGCAATGCTTCTAACAGTCTGTATCCGTGGCTTTCCTGAGAGGCCAGTATTAGATTGCGACGCACCACTGGGTGTTTACTGTAACCCTCGGAGCTTCATATTGACGATGAAACACAGAAATTGCATCAGGATTGAATATAGTACGCACAATACCGACTTACGTCCAGGGGGGCAATGCTTCAAACAGTCTGTATACGTGCCTTTCCTGAGAGGCCAATATTATACTGCGACACTCCACTGGGTGTTTACTGCAACCCTTGGAGCTTCATATTGACGATGAAACACAGAAAATGCATCGGGATTGAATATAGTAGGCACAATGCCGACTTACGTCCAGGGGAGCAATGCTTCAAACAGTCTGTATACGTGACGTTACAGAGAGGCCAGTATTAGATTGCAACGCACCACTGGGTGTTTACTATAACCCTTGGAGCTTGAAATTGACAATGAAACACAGAAATTGCATCGGGATTGAATATAGTAGGCACAATGCCGACTTACGTCCAGGGAGAGCAATGCTTCAAACAGTCTGTATACGTGCCTTTCCTGAGAGGCCAGTATTAGATTGCGACGCACCACTGGGTGTTTACTGTAACCCTTGGAGCTTCATATTGACGATGAAACATAGAAATTGCATCGGGATCGAATATACTAGGCACAATTCCGACTTACGTCCAGGGGGAGTAATGCTTCGAACAGTCAGTATACGTGCCTTTCCTGAGAGTGCAGTATTGGAATGCGACGCACCACTGTGTGTTTACTGTAACCCTTGGAGCTTCATATTGACGATGAAACACAGAAATTGCATCGGGATTGAATATAGTAGGCACAATGCCGACTTACGTCCAGGGGGAGTAATGCTTCAAACAGTCTGTATATGAGCCTTTCCTGAGAGGCCAGTATTAGATTGCGACGCACCACTGGGTGTTTACTGTAACCCTTGGAGCTTCATATTGATGATGAAACACAGAAATTGCATCGGGATTGAATATAGTAGGCACGATGCCGACTTACGTCCAGGGGGGCAATGCTTCAAACAGTCTGTATACGTGCCGTTACTAAGAGGCCAGTATTAGATTGCGACACACCACTGGGTGTTTACTGTAACCCTTGGAGCTTCATATTGACGATGAAACCCAGAAATTGCATCGGGATTGAATATAGTAGGCACAATCCCGACTCACGTCCAGGAGGAGCAATACTTTAAACAGTCTGTATACGTTCCATTCCTGTGAGACCAGTATTAGATTGCGACGCACCACTGGGTGTTTGCTGTAACCCTTGGAGCTTCATATTGACGATGAAACACAGAAATTGCATTGGGATTGCATTTAGAAGGCACAATGCCGACTTACGTCCAGGGGGAGCAATGCTTCAAACAGTCTGTATACGTGCCATTCCTGAGAGGCCAGTATTAGACTGCGACGCACCACGGGAGGTTTACTGGAACCTTTGGAGCTTCATATTGACGATGAAACACAGAAATTGCATCGGGATTGAATATAGTAGGCACAATGCCGACTTACGTCCAAGGGGAGCAATGCTTCAAACAGTCTGTATATGTGCCGTTACAGAGGGGCCAGTATTAGATTGCGACGCACCACTGGGTGTTTACTGTAACCCTTGGAGTTTCATATTGACGATGAAACACAGAAATTGCATCGGGATTGAATATAGTAGGCACAATGCCGACTTACGTCCAAGGGGAGCAATGCTTCAAACAGTCTGTATATGTGCCGTTACAGAGGGGCCAGTATTAGATTGCGACGCACCACTGGGTGTTTACTGTAACCCTTGGAGCTTCATATTGACGATGAAACACCGATATTGCATTGGGATTGCATATAGTAGGCACAATGCCGACTTACGTCGAGGGGGAGTAATGCTTCAAACAGTATGTACACGTGCCGTTACTAAGTGGCCAGTATTAATTGCGACGCACCACTGGGTGTTTACTGTAACCCTTGGGGCTTCATATTGACGATGAAACACAGAAATTGCATCGGGATTGAATACAGTAGGCACAATGATGAATTACGTCCAAGGGGAGTGATGCTTCAATCAGTCTGTATATGTACCGTTACTGAGAGGCCAGTATTAGATTGCGACGCACCACTGGGTGTTTGCTGTAACCCTTGGAGCTTCATATTGACGATGAAACACAGAAATTGCATTGGGATTGCATTTAGAAGGCACAATGCCGACTTACGTCCAGGGGGAGCAATGCTTCAAACAGTCTGTATACGTGCCATTCCTGAGAGGCCAGTATTAGACTGCGACGCACCACGGGAGGTTTACTGGAACCTTTGGAGCTTCATATTGACGATGAAACACAGAAATTGCATCGTGATTGAATATAGTAGACACAATGCCGACTTACGTCCAGGGGGAGCAATGCTTAAAACAGTCTGTATGTGTGCCGTTACAGAAAGGCCAGTATTAGATTGCGACGCACCACTGGGTGTTTACTATAACCCTTGGAACTTCATATTGACGATGAAACACAGAAGTTGTATCGGGATTGAATATAGTAGGCACAATGTCGACTTACGTCGAGGGGGAGTAATGCTTCAAACAGTGCGTATGCGTGCCGTTACTAAGAGGCCAGTATTAGATTGCGACGCACCACTGGGTGTTTACTGCAACCCTTGGAGCTTCATATTGACGATGAAACACAGAAATTGCATCGGGATTGAATATAGTAGGCACAATGCCGACTTACATCCAGAGGAAGTAATGCTTCAAACAGTCTGTATATGTGTCGTTACTGAGAGGCCAGTATTAGATTGCTACGCACTACTGGGTGTTTACTGTAACCCTTGGCGCTTCATATTGAAGATGAAACACAGAAATTGCATTGCGATTGAATATAGTAGGCACAATGCCGACTTACGTCCACGGGGAGCAATGCTTCAAACAGTCTGTACACATGCCGTTACTGAGAGGCTAGTATTAGATTGCGACGCACCACTGGGTGTTTACTGTAACCCTTGGTGCTTCATATTGACGATGAAACACAGGAATTTCATTGGGATTGAATATAATAGGCACAATGCCGACTTACGTCCAGGGGGAGTAATGCTTCAAACAGTCTGTATATGAGCCTTTCCTGAGAGGCCAGTATTAGATTGCGACGCACCACTGGGTGTTTACTGTAACCCTTGGAGCTTCATATTGATGATGAAACACAGAAATTGCATCGGGATTGAATATAGTAGGCACGATGCCGACTTACGTCCAGGGGGGCAATGCTTCAAACAGTCTGTATACGTGCCGTTACTAAGAGGCCAGTATTAGATTGCGACACACCACTGGGTGTTTACTGTAACCCTTGGAGCTTCATATTGACGATGAAACACAGAAATTGCATCGGGATTGAATATAGTAGGCACAATGCCGACTTACGTCCAAGGGGAGCAATGCTTCAAACAGTCTGTATATGTGCCGTTACAGAGGGGCCAGTATTAGATTGCGACGCACCACTGGGTGTTTACTGTAACCCTTGGAGTTTCATATTGACGATGAAACACAGAAATTGCATCGGGATTGAATATAGTAGGCACAATGCCGACTTACGTCCAAGGGGAGCAATGCTTCAAACAGTCTGTATATGTGCCGTTACAGAGGGGCCAGTATTAGATTGCGACGCACCACTGGGTGTTTACTGTAACCCTTGGAGCTTCATATTGACGATGAAACACCGATATTGCATTGGGATTGCATATAGTAGGCACAATGCCGACTTACGTCGAGGGGGAGTAATGCTTCAAACAGTATGTACACGTGCCGTTACTAAGTGGCCAGTATTAATTGCGACACACCACTGGGTGTTTACTGTAACCCTTGGGGCTTCATATTGACGATGAAACACAGAAATTGCATCGGGATTGAATACAGTAGGCACAATGATGAATTACGTCCAAGGGGAGTGATGCTTCAATCAGTCTGTATATGTACCGTTACTGAGAGGCCAGTATTAGATTATGACGCACCACTGGGTGTTTACTGTAACCCTTGGAGCTTCATATTGACTATGAAACACAGAATTTGCATTGGGATTGCATTTAGAAGGCACAATGCCGACTTACGTCCAGGGGGAGCAATGCTTCAAACAGTCTGTATACGTGCCATTCCTGAGAGGCCAGTATTAGACTGCGACGCACCACGGGAGGTTTACTGGAACCTTTGGAGCTTCATATTGACGATGAAACACAGAAATTGCATCGTGATTGAATATAGTAGACACAATGCCGACTTACGTCCAGGGGGAGCAATGCTTAAAACAGTCAGTACACATGCCGTTACTGAGAGGCTAGTATTAGATTGCGACGCACCACTTGGTGTTTACTGTAACCCTTGGAGCTTCATATTGACGATGAAACACAGAAATTGCATCGTGATTGAATATAGTAGACACAATGCCGACTTACGTCCAGGGGGAGCAATGCTTAAAACAGTCTGTACACATGCCGTTACAGAAAGGCCAGTATTAGATTGCGACGCACCACTGGGTGTTTACTATAACCCTTGGAACTTCATATTGACGATGAAACACAGAAGTTGTATCGGGATTGAATATAGTAGGCACAATGTCGACTTACGTCGAGGGGGAGTAATGCTTCAAACAGTGCGTATGCGTGCCGTTACTAAGAGGCCAGTATTAGATTGCGATCACCACTGGGTGTTTACTGCAACCCTTGGAGCTTCATATTGACGACGAAACACAGAAATTGCATCGGGATTGAATATAGTAGGCACAATGCCGACTTACATCCAGAGGAAGTAATGCTTCAAACAGTCTGTATATGTGTCGTTACTGAGAGGCCAGTATTAGATTGCTACGCACCACTGGGTGTTTACTGTAACCCTTGGCGCTTCATATTGAAGATGAAACACAGAAATTGCATCGCGATTGAATATAGTAGGCACAATGCCGACTTACGTCCACGGGGAGCAATGCTTCAAACAGTCTGTACACATGCCGTTACTGAGAGGCTAGTATTAGATTGCGACGCACCACTGGGTGTTTACTGTAACCCTTGGAGCTTCATATTGACGATGAAACACAGGAATATCATTGGGATTGAATATAATAGGCACAATGCTTACTTACGTCCAGGGGGAGTAGTGCTTCAAACAGTCTGTATATGTGTCGTTACTGGGAGGCCAGTATTAGATTGCGACGCACCACTGGGTGTTTACTGTAACCCTTGGAGCTTCATTTTGACGATGAAACACAGAAATTGCATCGGGATTGAATATAGTAGGCACAATGCCGACTTACGTCCAGGGGGAGCAAAGCTTCAAACAGTCTGTATACGTGCCGTTACTGTGAGGCCAGTTTTAGATGGCGACGCACCACAGGGTGTTAACTGTAACGCTTGGAGTTTCATATTGACGATGAAACACAGAATTTGCATCGGGATTGAATATAGTAGGCACAATGCCGACTTACGTCCAGGGGGAGCAATGCTTCAAACAGTCTGTATACGTGCCTTTCCTGAGAGGCCAGTATTAGTTTGCGACGCACCACTGGGTGTTTACTGTAACCCTTGGAGCTTCATATTGACGATGAAACACAGAAATTGCATCGGGATTGAATTTAGTAGGCACAATGCCGACTTACATCCAGGGGGAGCAATGCTTCAAACAGTCTGTATACGTGCCTGTCCTGAGAGGGATGTATTAGATTGCGACGCACCACTGGACGTTTACTGCAACCCTTGGAGCTTCATGTTGACGATGAAACACAGAAATTGAGTCGGGATTGAATATAGTAGGCACAATGCCGACTTACGTGCAGCGGCAGCAATGCTTCAAACAGTCTGTATACGTGCCTTTTCTGAGAGGATAGTATTCGATTGCGACGCACCACTGGGTGTTTACTGTAAGCCTTGGAGCTTCATATTGACGATGAAACACAGAAATTGCATCGGGATTGAATATAGTAGGCAGATTGCCGACCTACGTCGAGGGGGAGTAATGCTTCAAAGAGTCTGTATATGTGCCGTTACTGAGAGGCCAGTATTAGATTGCGACGCCCCACTAGGTTTTTACTGTAACCCTTGGAGCTTCATATTGACGATGAAACACAGAAATTGCATCGGGATTGAATATAGTAAGCACAATGCCGTCTTACGTCCAGGGGGAGCAATGCTTCAAAGAGTCTGTATACAAGCCTTTCCTGAGAGGCCAGGATTAGATTGCGACGCACCACTGGGAATTTACTGTAACCCATGGAGCTTCATATTGACGATGAAACACAGAAATTGCATCGCGATTGAATATGGTAGGCACAATGCCGAATTACGTCCAGGCGGAGCAATGCTTCAAAGAGTCTGTATACGTGCCTTTCCTGAGAGGCCAGTATTAGATTGCGACGCACCACTGGATGTTTACTGTAACCCTTGGAGATTCATATTGTAGATGAAACACAGAAATTGCATCGGGATTGAATATAGTAGGCACAATGCCGTCTTACTACCAGGGGGAGCAATGCTTCAAACAGTCTGTATACGTGCCATTACTGAGAGGCCAGTATTAGATTGCGACGCACCACTGGGTGTTTACTGTAACCCTTGGAGCTTCATATTGACGATGAAACATAGAAATTGCATCGGGATTGAATATACTAGGCACAATTCCGACTTACGTCCAGGGGGAGTAATGCTTCGAACAGTCAGTATACGTGCCTTTCCTGAGAGTGCAGTATTGGAATACGACGCACCACTGTGTGTTTACTGTAACCCTTGGAGCTTCATATTGACGATGAAACATAGAAATTGCATCGGGATTGAATATACTAGGCACAATTCCGACTTACGTCGAGGGGGAGTAATGCTTCGAACAGTCAGTATACGTGCCTTTCCTGAGAGTGCAGTATTGGAATGCGACGCACCACTGTGTGTTTACTGTAACCCTTGGAGCTTCATATTGACGATGAAACACAGAAATTGCATCGGGATTGAAAATAGTAGGCAGATTGCCGACCTACGTCCAGGGGGAGTAATGCTTCAAAGAGTCTGTATATGTGCCGTTACTGAGAGGCCAGTATTAGATTGCGACGCCCCACTAGGTTTTTACTGTAACCCTTGGAGCTTCATATTGACGATGAAACACAGAAATTGCATCGGGATTGAATATAGTAGGCAGAATGCCGACTTACATCCAGGGGGAGTAATGCTTAAAACAGTCTGTATATGTGCCGTTACTGAGAGGCTAGTATTAGATTGTGACGCACCACTGGGTGTTTACTGTAACCCTTGGAGCTTCATATTGACGAAGAAACACAGAAACTGCATCGGGATTGAATATAGTAGGCACAATGCCGACTTACGTCCAGGGGGAGCAATGCTTTAAACAGTCTGCATACGTGCCTTTCCTGAGAGGCCAGTATTAGCTTGCGACGCACCACTGGGTGTTTACTGTAACCCTTGGAGCTTCATATTGAGGATGAAACATAGAAATTGCATCGGGATTGAATATAGTAGGCACAATGCCGACTTACGTCCAGGGGGAGTAATGCTTCAAACAGTCTGTATGCGTGCCGCCACTAAGTGGCCAGTATTAGATTGCGACGCACCACTGGGTGTTTATTGTAACCCTTGGAGCTTCATATTGACGATGAAACACAGAAATTGCATCGGGGTGAATATAGTAGGCACAATGCCGACTTACGACCAGGGGGAGTAATGCTTCAAACAGTCTGTATATGTGCCGTTCCTAGGAGGCCAGTATTAGGTTGCGACGCACCACTGGGTGTTTACTGTAACCCTTGGAGCTTCATATTGACGATGAAACACAGAAATTGCATCGGGATTGAATATAGTAGGCACAATGCCGACTTACGTCCAGGGGAGCAATGCTTCAAACATTCTGTATGCGTGCCGCCACTAAGTGGCCAGTATTAGATTGCGACGCACCACTGGGTGTTTATTGTAACCCTTGGAGCTTCATATTGACGATGAAACACAGAAATTGCATCGGGATTGAATATAGTAGGCACAATGCCAACTTACGTCCAGGGGGAGTAATGCTTCAAACAGTCTCTATACGTGCCGTTACTGAGAGGCCAATATAAGATTGCGACGCACCACTGGGTGTTCACTGTAACATTTGGAGCTTCATATTGACGATGAAACACAGAAATTGCATCGGGATTGAATATAGTAGGCACAATGCCGACTTACGTCCAGGGGGAGCAATGCTTCAAACAGTCTGTATGCGTGCATTTACTAAGTGGCCAGTATTAGATTGCGACGCACCACTGGGTGTTTACTGTAACTCATGGAGATTCATATTGACGATGAAACACAGAAATTACATCGGGATTGAATATAGTAGGCACAATGCCGACTTACGTCCAAATGGAGTAATGCTTCAAACAGTCTGTATATGTGCCGTTCCTGAGAGGCCAGTATTATGTTGCGACGCACCACTGGGTGTTTACTGTAACCCTTGGAGCTTCATATTGAGGATGAAACACAGAAATTGCATCGGGATTGAATATAGTAGGCACAATGCCGACTTACGTCCAGGGGGAGTAATGCTTCAAACAGTCTGTATGCGTGCCGCCACTAAGTGGCCAGTATTAGATTGCGACGCACCAATGGGTGTTTATTGTAACCCTTGGAGCTTCATATTGACGATGAAACACAGAAATTGCATCGGGGTGAATATAGTAGGCACAATGCCGACTTACGACCAGGGGGAGTAATGCTTCAAACAGTCTGTATATGTGCCGTTCCTAGGAGGCCAGTATTAGGTTGCGACGCACCACTGGGTGTTTACAGTAACCCTTGGAGCTTCATATTGACGATGAAACACAGAAATTGCATCGGGATTGAATATAGTAGGTACAATGCCGACTTACGTCCAGGGGAGCAATGCTTCAAACATTCTGTATGCGTGCCGCCACTAAGTGGCCAGTATTAGATTGCGACGCACCACTGGGTATTTATTGTAACCCTTGGAGCTTCATATTGACGATGAAACACAGAAATTGCATCGGGATTGAATATAGTAGGCACAATGCCGACTTACGTACAGCGAATGCAATGCTTCAAACAGTCTGTATACGTGCCTTTTCTGAGAGGATAGTATTCGATTGCGACGCACCACTGGGTGTTTACTTTAACCCTTGGAGCTGCATATTGACGATGAAACACAGAAATTGCATCGGGATTGAATATAGTAAGCACAATGCCGTCTTACGTCCAGGGGGAGCAATGCTTCAAAGAGTCTGTATACAAGCCTTTCCTGAGAGGCCAGTATTAGATTGCGACGCACCACTGGGTGTTTACTGTAACCCTTGGAGCTTCATATTGACGATGAAACACAGAAATTGCATCAGGATTGAATATAGTAGGCACAATGCCGACTTACGTCCAGGGGGAGTAATGCTTCAAACAGTCTGTATACGTGCCGTTACTAAGAGGCCAGTATTAAATTGCGACGCACCACTGGGTGTTTACTGTAAGCCTTGGAGCTTCATATTGACGATGAAACACAGAAATTGCATCGGGATTGAATATAGTAGGCAGAATGCCGACTTACGTCCAGGGGGAGAAATGCTTCAAACTGTCTGTATATGTGCCGTTACTAAGAGTCCAGTATTAGTTTGCGACGCACCACTGGGTGTTCACTGTAACCCATGGAGCTTCATATTGACGATGAAACACAGAAATTGCATCGGGAGTGAATATAGTAGGCACAATGCCGCATTACGTCTAGGGGGAGCAATGCTTCAAAAAGTCTGTATACGTCCTGTTACTGAGAGGCCAGTATTAGATTGCGACGCACCACTGGGTGTTTACTGTAACCCTTGGAGCTTCATATTGACGATGAAACACAGAAATTGCATCGGGATTGAATATAGTAGGCAGTATGCCGACTTACGTCCAGGGGGAGTAATGCTTCAAACATTCTGAATATGTCCCGTTACTGAGAGGCCAGTATTAGATTCCGACACACCATTGGATGTTTGCTGTAACACTTGGAGATTCATATTGACGATGAAACACAGAAATTGCATCGGGATTGAATATAGTGGGCACAATGCCGACTTACGTTTAGGGGGAGAAATGCTTCAAACAGTCTATATACGTGCCGTTACTGAGAGGCCAGTATTAGATTGCGACGCACCACTAGGTGTTTGCTGTAACCCTTGGAGCTTCATAATGACAATGAAACACAGAAATTGCATCGGGATTGAATATAGTAGGCACAATGCCGCATTACGTCCAGGGGGAGTAATGCTTCAAACAGTCTGTATATGTGCCGTTTCTGAGAGGCCAGTATTAGATTGCGACGCACCACTAGGCTTTTACTGTAACCCTTGGAGCTTCATATTGACGATGAAAAACAGAAATTGCATCGGGATTGAATATAGTAGGCACAATGCCGACTTACGTCCAGGGGGAGCAATGCATCAAACAGTCTGTATACGTGCCACTACTAAGAGGCCAGTATTAGATTGCGACGCACCACTGGGTGTTTATTGTAACCCGTGGAGCTTCATATTCACGATGAAACATGGAAATTGCATCGGGATTGAATATAGTAGGCACAATGCCGACTTACGTCCAGGGGGAGTAATGCTTCAAACAGTCTGTATATGTGCCGTTACTGAGAGGGCAGTATTAGATTGCGACGCACCACTGGGTGTTTACTCTAACCCTTGGAGTTTCATATTGACGATGAAACACAGAAATTGCATCGGGATTGAATATAGTAGGCACAATGCCGACTTACGTACAGGGGGAGTAATGCTTCAAACAGTCTGTATATGTGCCGTTACTGAGAGGCCAGTATTATATTGCGACGCACCACTGAGTGTTTACTGTAACCCTTGGAGCTTCATATTGTCGATGAAACACAGAAATTGCATCGGGACTGAATATAGTAGGCACAATGCCGACTTACGTCCAGGGGGAGAAATGCTTCTAACAGTCTGTATACATGCCTTTCCTGAGCGGCCAGTATTAGATTGCGACGCACCACTGGGTGTTCACTGTAACATTTGGAGCTTCATATTGACGATGAAACACAGAAATTGCATCGGGATTGAATATAGAAGGCAGAATGCCGAATTACGTCCAGGGGGAGCAATGCTTCAAACAGTCTGTATACGTGCATTTACTAAGAGGCCAGTATTAGATTGCGACGCACCACTGGGTGTTTACTGTAACCCTTGGAGTTTCATATTGACGATGGAACACAGAAATTGCATCGGGATTGAATATAGTAGGCACAATGCCGACTTACGTCCAGGGGGAGCAATGCTTCAAACAGTCTGTATATGTGCCGTTCCTGAGAGGCCAGTATTAGGTTGCGACGCACAACTGGGTGTTTGCTGTAACCCTTGGAGCTTCATATTGACGATGAAACACAGAATTTGCATCGGGATTGAATATAGTAGGCACAATGCCGCCTTACGTCCAGGGGAGCAATGCTTCAAACAGTCTGTATACGTGCCGTTACAGAGAGGCCAGTATTAGATTGCGACGCACCACTGGGTGTTTACTGTAACCCTTGGAGCTTCATATTAACAATGAAACACAGAAATTGCATCGGGATTGAATATAGTAGGCACAATGCCGACTTACGTCCAGGGGGAGCAATGCTTCAAACAGTCTGTATACGTGCCTTTCATGAGAGGCCAGTATTAGCTTGCGACGCAATACTGGGTGGTTACTATAACTCATGGAGCTTCATATTGACGATGAAACACAGAAATTGCATCGCGATTGAATTTAGTAGGCACAATGCCGACTTACATCCAGGGGGAGCAATGCTTCAAACAGTCTGTATACGTGGCTTTCCTGAGAGGCAAGTATTAGATTGCGACGCACCGCTAGACGTTTACTGTAGCCCTTGGAGCTTCATGTTGACGATGAAACACAGAAATTGCATCGGGATTGAATATAGTAGGCACAATGCCGACTTACGTGCAGCGAATGCAATGCTTCAAACAGTCTGTATACGTGCCTTTTCTGAGAGGATAGTATTCGATTGCGACGCACCACTGGGTGTTTACTGTAACCCTTGGAGCTGCATATTGACGATGAAACACAGAAATTGCATCGGGATTGAATATAGTAAGCACAATGCCGTCTTACGTCCAGGGGGAGCAATGCTTCAAAGAGTCTGTATACAAGCCTTTCCTGAGAGGCCAGTATTAGATTGCGACGCACCACTGGGTGTTTACTGTAACCCTTGGAGCTTCATATTGACGATGAAACACAGAAATTGCATCAGGATTGAATATAGTAGGCACAATGCCGACTTACGTCCAGGGGGAGTAATGCTTCAAACAGTCTGTATACGTGCCGTTACTGAGAGGCCAGTATTAAATTGCGACGCACCACTGGGTGTTTACTGTAAGCCTTGGAGCTTCATATTGACGATGAAACACAGAAATTGCATCGGGATTGAATATAGTAGGCAGAATGCCGACTTACGTCCAGGGGGAGAAATGCTTCAAACAGTCTGTATATGTGCCGTTACTAAGAGTCCAGTATTAGTTTGCGACGCACCACTGGGTGTTCACTGTAACCCATGGAGCATCATATTGACGATGAAACACAGAAATTGCATCGGGAGTGAATATAGTAGGCACAATGCCGCATTACGTCCAGGGGGAGCAATGCTTCAAAAAGTCTGTATACGTCCTGTTACAGAGAGGCCAGTATTAGATTGCGACGCACCACTGGGTGTTTACTGTAACCCTTGGAGCTTCATATTGACGATGAAACACAGAAATTGCATCGGGATTGAAAATAGTAGGCAGTATGCCGACTTACGTCCAGTGGGAGTAATGCTTCAAACACTCTGAATATGTCCCGTTACTGAGAGGCCAGTATTAGATTGCGACACACCATTGGATGTTTGCTGTAACACTTGGAGATTCATATTGACGATGAAACACAGAAATTGCATCGGGATTGAATATAGTGGGCACAATGCCGACTTACGTTTAGGGGGAGAAATGCTTCAAACAGTCTGTATACGTGCCGTTACTAAGAGGCCAGTATTAGATTGCGACGCACCACTAGGTGTTTGCTGTAACCCTTGGAGCTTCATAATGACAATGAAACACAGAAATTGCATCGGGATTGAATATAGTAGGCACAATGCCGCATTACGTCCAGGGGGAGTAATGCTTCAAACAGTCTGTATATGTGCCGTTACTGAGAGGCCAGTATTAGATTGCGACGCACCACTAGGCTTTTACTGTAATCCTTGGAGCTTCATATTGACGAAGAAAAACAGAAATTTCATCGGGATTGAATATAGTAGGCAGAATGCCGACTTACATCCAGGGGGAGTAATGCTTAAAACAGTCTGCATACGTGCCTTTCCTGAGAGGCCAGTATTAGCTTGCGACGCACCACTGAGTGTTTACTGTAACCCTTGGAGCTTCATATTGACGATGAAAAACAGAAATTGCATCGGGATTGAATATAGTAGGCACAATGCCGACTTACGTCCAGGGGGAGCAATGCTTCAAACAGTCTGTATACGTGCCACTACTAAGAGGCCAGTATTAGATTGCGACGCACCACTGGGTGTTTATTGTAACCCGTGGAGTATCATATTGACGATGAAACATGGAAATTGCATCGGGATTGAATATAGTAGGCACAATGCCGACTTACGTCCAGGGGGAGTAATGCTTCAAACAGTCTGTATATGTGCCGTTACTGAGAGGGCAGTATTAGATTGCGACGCACCACTGGGTGTTTACTCTAACCCTTGGAGTTTCATATTGACGATGAAACACAGAAATTGCATCGGGATTGAATATAGTAGGCACAATGCCGACTTACGTACAGGGGGAGTAATGCTTCAAACAGTCTGTATATGTGCCGTTACTGAGAGGCCAGTATTATATTGCGACGCACCACTGAGTGTTTACTGTAACCCTTGGAGCTTCATATTGTCGATGAAACACAGATATTGCATCGGGACTGAATATAGTAGGCACAATGCCGACTTACGTCCAGGGGGAGAAATGCTTCTAACAGTCTGTATACATGCCTTTCCTGAGAGGCCAGTATTAGATTGCGACGCACCACTGGGTGTTCACTGTAACATTTGGAGCTTCATATTGACGATGAAACACAGAAATTGCATCGGGATTGAATATAGAAGGCAGAATGCCGAATTACGTCCAGGGGGAGCAATGCTTCAAACAGTCTGTATACGTGCATTTACTAAGAGGCCAGTATTAGATTGCGACGCACCACTGGGTGTTTACTGTAACCCTTGGAGTTTCATATTGACGATGGAACACAGAAATTGCATCGGGATTGAATATAGTAGGCACAATGCCGACTTACGTCCAGGGGGAGCAATGCTTCAAACAGTCTGTATACGTGCCTTTCCTGAGAGGCCAGTATTAGACTGCGACGCACCACTGGGTGTTTACTGTAACCCTTGGAGCTTCATATTTACGATGAAACACAGATATTGCATCGGGATTGAATATAGTAGGCACAATGCCGACTTACGTCCTGGGGGAGCAATGCTTCAAACAGTCTGTATTCATGCCGTTGCAGAGAGGCCAGTATTAGATTGCGACGCACCACTGGGTGTTTACTGTAACCATTGGAGCTTCATATTGACGATGAAACACAGAAATTGCATCGGGATTGAATATAGTAGGCACAATGCCGACTTACGTCCAGGGCGAGCAATGCTTCAAGCAGTCTGTATACGTGCCGTTACTAAGAGGCCAGTATCAGATTGCGACACACCACTGGGTGTTTACTGTAACCCTTGGAGCTTCATATTGACGATGAAACACAGAAATTGCATCGAGATAGAATATAGTAGGCACAATGCCGACTTATGTCCAGGGAGAGTAATGCTTCTAACAATCTGTATATGTGCCGTTACTGAGAGGCCAGTAATAGATTGCGACGCACAACTGGGTGTTTACTGTAACCCTTGGACTTTCATATTGACAATGAAACACCGTAATTGCATTGGGATTGAATATAGTAGGCACAATGCCGACTTACGTCCAGGGGGAGTAATGCTTCAAACAGTCTGTATATGTGCCTTTCCTGAGAGGCCGGTATTAGATTGCGACGCACCGCGGGGTGTTTACTCTAACCCTTGGAGCTTCATATTGACGATGGAACAGAGAAATTGCATCGGGATTGAATACAGTAGGCACAATGCCGACTTACGTCCAGGGGGAGCATTGATTCAAACAGTCTGTATACGTGCCTTTCCTGGGAGGCCAGTATTAGACTGCGACGCACCACTGGGTGTTTACTGTAACCCTTGGAGCTTCATATTGACGATGAAACACAGAAATTGCATCGGGATTGAATATAGTAGGCTCAATGCCGACTTACGTCCTGGGGGAGCAATGCTTCAAACAGTCTGTATACTTCCCGTTACTAAGAGGCCAGTATCAGATTGCGACACACCACTGGGTTTTTACTGTAACCCTTGGAGCTTCACATTGACGATGAAACACAGAAATTGCATAGGGATTGAATATAGTAGGCAGAATGCCGACTTACGTCCAGGGGGAGAAATGCTTCAATCAGTCTGTATATGTGCCGTTACTAAGAGTCCAGTATTAGATTGCGACGCACCACTGGGTGTTCACTGTAACCCATGGAGCTTCATATTGACGATGAAACATAGAAATTGCATCGGGAGTGAATATAGTAGGCACAATGCCGCATTACGGCAAGGGGGAGCAATGCTTCAAAAAGTCAGTATTCGTCCTGTTACTGAGAGGCCAGTATTAGATCGCGACGCACCACTGGGTGTTTACTGTAACCCTTGGAGCTTCATATTGACGATGAAACACAGAAATTGCATCGGGATTGAATATAGTAGGCAGAATGGCGACTTACGTCCAGATGGAGTAATGCTTCAAACAGTCTGAATATGTCACGTTACTGAGTGGCCAGTATTAGATTGCGACGCACCACTGGATGTTTACTGTAACACTTGGAGATTCATATTGACGATGAAACACAGAAATTGCTTCGGGATTGAATATAGTAGGCACAATGCCGACTTACGTCCAGGGGGAGCAATGCTTCAAACAGTCTGTATACGTGTCGTTACTAAGAGGCCAGTATTAGATTGCGACGCACCACTAGGTGTTTGCTGTAACCCTTGGAGCTTCATATTGACGATGAAACACAGAAATTGCATCGGGACTGAATATAGTAGGCACAATGCAGACTTACGTCCAGGGGGAGAAATGCTTCTAACAGTCTGTATCCGTGGCTTTCCTGAGAGGCCAGTATTAGATTGCGACGCACCACTGGGTGTTCACTGTAACATTTGGAGCTTCATATTGTCGATGAAACACAGAAATTGCATCGGGATTGAATATAGAAGGCAGAATGCCGAATTACGTCCAGGGGGAGCAATGCTTCAAACAGTCTGTATACGTGCCGTTACTAAGAGGCCAGTATTAGATTGCGACGCACCACTAGGTGTTTGGTGTAACCCTTGGAGCTTCATATTGACGATGAAACACAGAAATCGCATCGGGATTGAATATAGTAGGCAGAATGCCGACATACGTCCAGGGGGAGTAATGCTTCAAACAGTCTGTATATGTGCCGTTACTGAGAGGCCAGTATTAGATTGCGACGCACCACTAGGCTTTTACTGTAACCCTTGGAGCTTCATATTGACGATGAAACACAGAAATTTCATCGGGATTGAATATAGTAGGCAGAATGCCGACATACATCCAGGGGGAGTAATGCTTAAAACAGTCTGCATACGTGCCTTTCCTGAGAGGCCAGTATTAGCTTGCGACGCACCTCTGAGTGTTTACTGTAACCCTTGGAGCTTCATATTGACGATGAAACACAGAAATTGCATCGGGATTGAATATAGTAGGCACAATGCCGACTTACGTCCAGGGGGAGCAATGCTTCAAACAGTCTGTATACGTGCCGCTACTAAGAGGCCAGTATTAGATTGCGACGCACCACTGGGTGTTTATTGTAACCCTTGGAGCTTCATATTGACGATGAAACATGGAAATTTCATCGGGATTGAAATTAGTAGGCACAATGCCGACTTACGTCCATGGGGAGTAATGCTTCAAACAGTCTGTATATGTGCCGTTACTGAGAGGGCAGTATTAGATTGCGACGCACCACTGGGTGTTTACTCTAACCCTTGGAGTTTCATATTGACGATGATACACAGAAATTGCATCGGGATTGAATATAGTAGGCACAATGCCGTCTTACGTACAGGGGGAGTAATGCTTCAAACAGTCTGTATATATGCCGTTACTGAGAGGCCAGTATTATATTGCGACGCACCACTGAGTGTTTACTGTAACCCTTGGAGCTTCATATTGACGATGAAACACAGAAATTGCATCGGGACTGAATATAGTAGGCACAATGCCGACTTACGTCCAGGTAGAGAAATGCTTCAAACAGTCTGTAAACATGCCTTTCCTGAGGGGCCAGTATTAGATTGCGACGCACCACTGGGTGTTCACTGTAACATTTGGAGCTTCATATTGACGATGAAACACAGAAATTGCATCGGGATTGAATATAGTAGGAAGAATGCAGAATTACGTTCAGGGGGAGCAATGCTTCAAACAGTCTGTATACGTGCATTTACTAAGAGGCCAGTATTAGATTGCGACGCACCACTGGGTGTTTACTGTAACCCTTGGAGTTTCATATTGACGATGGAACACAGAAATTGCATCGGGATTGAATATAGTAGGCACAATGACGACTTACGTCCAGGGGGAGCAATGCTTCAAACAGTCTGTATACGTGCCTTTCCTGAGAGGCCAGTATTAGACTGCGACGCACCACTGGGTGTTTACTGTAACCCTTGGAGCTTCATATTTACCATGAAACACAGAAATTGCATCGGGATTGAATATAGTAGGCACAATGCCGACTTACGTCCTGGGGGAGCAATGCTTCAAACAGTCTGTAATCATGCCGTTGCAGAGAGGCCAGTATTAGATTGCGACGCACCACTGGGTGTTTACTGTAACCCTTGGAGCTTCATATTGACGATGAAACACAGAAATTGCATCGGGATTGAATATAGTAGGCACAATGACGACTTACGTCCAGGGCGAGCAATGCTTCAAGCAGTCTGTTTACGTGCCGTTACTAAGAGGCCAGTATCAGATTGCGACACACCACTGGGTGTTTACTGTAACCCTTGGAGCTTCATATTGACGATGAAACACAGAAATTGCATCGAGATAGAATATAGTAGGCACAATACCGACTTATGTCCAGGGAGAGTAATGCTTCTAACAATCTGTATATGTGCCGTTACTGAGAGGCCAGTATTAGATTGCGACGCACAACTGGGTGTTTACTGTAACCCTTGGACTTTCATATTGACAATGAAACACCGTAATTGCATTGGGATTGAATATAGTAGGCACAATGCCGACTTACGTCCAGGGGGAGTAATGCTTCAAACAGTCTGTATATGTGCCTTTCCTGAGAGGCCGGTATTAGATTGCGACGTGCCGCTGTGTGTTTACTCTAACCCTTGGAGCTTTATATTGACGATGGAACAGAGAAATTGCATCGGGATTGAATACAGTAGGCACAATGCCGACTTACGTCCAGGGGGAGCATTGATTCAAACAGTCTGTATACGTGCCTTTCCAGGGAGGGCAGTACTAGATTGCGACGCACCACTGGGTGTTTACTGTAACCCTTGGAGCTTCATATTGACGATGAAACACAGAAATTGCATCGGGATTGAATATAGTAGGCAGAATGGCGACTTACGTCCAGGGGGAGTAATGCTTCAAACAGTCTGAATATGTCACGTTACTGAGTGGCCAGTATTAGATTGCGACGCACCACTGGATGTTTTCTGTAACACTTGGAGATTCATATTGACGATGAAACACAGAAATTGTTTCGGGATTGAATATAGTAGGCACAATGCCGACTTACGTCCAGGGGGAGCAATGCTTCAAACAGTCTGTATACGTGCCGTTACTAAGAGGCCAGTATTAGATTGCGACGCACCACTAGGTGTTTGGTGTAACCCTTGGAGCTTCATATTGACGATGAAACACAGAAATCGCATCGGGATTGAATATAGTAGGCAGAATGCCGACTTACGTCCAGGTAGAGAAATGCTTCAAACAGTCTGTATACATGCCTTTCCTGAGGGGCCAGTATTAGATTGCGACGCACCACTGGGTGTTCACTGTAACATTTGGAGCTTCATATTGACGATGAAACACAGAAATTGCATCGGGATTGAATATAGTAGGCAGAATGCAGAATTACGTTCAGGGGGAGCAATGCTTCAAACAGTCTGTATACGTGCATTTACTAAGAGGCCAGTATTAGATTGCGACGCACCACTGGGTGTTTACTGTAACCCTTGGAGTTTCATATTGACGATGGAACACAGAAATTGCATCGGGATTGAATATAGTAGGCACAATGACGACTTACGTCCAGGGGGAGCAATGCTTCAAACAGTCTGTAATCATGCCGTTGCAGAGAGGCCAGTATTAGATTGCGACGCACCACTGGGTGTTTACTGTAACCCTTGGAGCTTCATATTGACGATGAAACACAGAAATTGCATCGGGATTGAATATAGTAGGCACAATGCCGACTTACGTCCAGGGCGAGCAATGCTTCAAGCAGTCTGTATACGTGCCGTTACTAAGAGGCCAGTATCAGATTGCGACACACCACTGGGTGTTTACTGTAACCCTCGGAGCTTCATATTGACGATGAAACACAGAAATTGCATCGAGATAGAATATAGTAGGCACAATGCCGACTTACGTCCAGGGGGAGTAATGCTTCTAACAATCTGTATATGTGCCGTTACTGAGAGGCCAGTATTAGATTGCGACGCACCACTGGGTGTTTACTGTAACCCTTGGACCTTCATATTGACAATGAAACACGGTAATGGCATTGGGATTGAATATAGTAGGCAGAATGCCGACTTACGTCCAGGGGGAGCAATGCTTCAGACAGTCTGTGTACGTGCCGCTACTAAGAGGCCAGTATTAGATTGCGATGTACCACTGGGTAATTACTGTAACCCTTGGAGTTTCATATTGACGATGAAACACAGAAATTGCATCGGGATTGAATATAGTAGGCACAATGCCGACTTACGTCCACGGGAAGTCATGCTTCAAACAGTCTGTATATGTGCCTTTCCTGAGTAGCCAGTATTAGATTGCGACGCACCACTGCGTGTTTACTGTAACCCTTGGACCTTCATATTGACAATGAAACACAGAAATTGCATTGGGATTGAATATAGTAGGCACAATGCCGACTTACGTCCAGGGGGAGCAATGCTTCAAACAGTCTGTATACGTGCCTTTCCTGAGAGGCCAATATTAGATTGCGACGCATCACTAGGTGTTTACTGTAACACTTGGAGCTTTATATTGACGATGAAACACTGAAATTGCATCGGAATTGAATATAGGGGCACAATGCCGACTTACGTCCAGGGGGAGCAATGCCTCAAACAATCTGTATACGTGCCGTTACTGAGAGGCCAGTATTAATTTGCGATGCACCACTGTGTGTTTACTGTAACCCTTGGAGCTTCATATCGACGATGAAAAAGAGAAATTGCATCGGATTGAATATAGTAGGCACAATGCCGACTTACGTCCAGCGGGAGCAATGCATCAAACAGTCTGTATACGTGCCTTTCCTGAGGGGCCAGTATTAGATTGCGACGCACCACTGGGTGTATACTGTAACCCTTGGGGCTTCATATTGACGATGAAACACAGATATTGTATCGGGATTGAATATAGAGGGCGCAATGCCGACTTACGTCCAGGGGGAGCAGTGCTTCAAAACAGTCTGTATATGTGCCGTTACTGAGATGCCTGTATTAGATTGTGACGCATTACTGGGTGTTTACTGTAACCCTTGGAGCTTCATATTGATGATGAAACACAGATATTCCATCGGGATTGAATATAGTAGGCACAATGCCGACTTACGTCCACGGGGAGCAATGCTTCTAACAGACTGTATACGTGCCGTTACTGAGAGGCCAGTATTAGATTGCGACGAGCCACTTTGTGTTTACTCTAACCCTTGGAGCTTCATATTGACGATGAAACACAGAAATTGCGTCGGGATTGAATATAGTAGGCACAATGCCGACTTACGTCCAGGGGGAGTAATGCTTCAAACAGTCTGTATGTGTGTCGTTACTGAGAGGCCAGTATTAGATTGCGACGCACCACTGGGTGTTTACTGTAACCCTTGGAGCTTCATATTGAAAATGAAACACAGAAATTGCATCGCGATGAATATAGTAGGCACAATGCCGACTTACGTCCAGGGGAGCAATGCTTCAAGCAGTCTGTAGAAGTGCCGTGACTGAGAGACCAGTATTAGATTGCGACGCACCACTGGGTGTTTAATGTAACTTTTGGAGCTTCATATTGACGATGAAACACAGAAATTGCATCGGGATTGAATATAGTGGGCACAATGCCGTCTTACGTCCAGGGGGAGCAATGCTTCAAACAGTCTGTATACGTTCCTTTCCTGTGAGACCAGTATTAGATTGCGACGCACCACTGGGTGTTTACTGTAACCCTTGGAGCTTCATATTGACGATGAAACACAGAAATTGCATCGCGATTGAATAAAGTAGGCACAATGCCGACTTACGTCCAGTGGGAGCAATGCTTCTAACAGTCTGTATACGTTCCTTTCCTGTGAGACCAGTATTAGATTGCGACGCACCACTGGCTGTTTACTGTAACCCTTGGAGCTTCATATTGACGATGAGACACAGAAATTGCATCGTGATTGAATAAAGTAGGCACAATGCCGACTTACATCCAGGGGGAGCAATGCTTCTAACAGACTGTATATGTGCCGTTACTGAGAGGCCAGTATTAGGTTGCGACGCACCACTGGGTGTTTACTGTAAGCCTTGGAGCTTCATATTGACGATGAAACACAGAAATTGCATCGGGATTGGATATAGTAGGCACAATGCCGACTTACGTCCAGGGGGAACAGTGCTTCAAACAGTCTGTATATGTGCCGTTACTGAGAGGCCAGTATTAGATTGCGACGCACCACTGGGTGTTTACTGTAACCCTTGGAGCTTCATATTGACGATGAAACACAGAAATTGCACCGGGAATGAAAACAGTAGGCACATGGCTGACTTACGTCCAGGGGGAGTGATGCTTCAAACATTCTGTATATGTGCCGCTACTGAGAGGCCAGTATTAGATTGCGACGCACCACTGGGTGTTTACAGTAACCCTTGGAGCTTCATATTGACGATGAAACACAGAAATTCCATCGGGATTGAATATAGTAGGCACAATGCCGACTTACGTCCAGGGGGAGCAATGCTTCAAACAGTCTGTATATGTGACGTTACTGAGAGGCCAGTATTAGATTGCGACACACCACTGGGTGTTTACTGTAACGCTTGGAGCTTCATATTGACGATGAAGCACAGAAATTGCATCGGGATTGAATATAGTAGGCACAATGCCGACTTACGTCCAAGGGAGCAATGCTTCAAACAGTCTGTAGAAGTGCCGTTACTGAGAGACCAGTATTAGATTGCGACGCACCACTGGGTGTTTAATGTAACTTTTGGAGCTTCATATTGACGATGAAACACAGAAATTGCATCGGGATTGAATATAGTTGGAGCAATGCCGACTTTCGTCCTGAGCAATGCTTCAACCAGTCTGTATACGTGCCGTTACTAAGAGGCCACTATTAGATTGCGACGCACGACTGGGTGTTTACTGTAACCCTTGGAGCTTCATATTGACGATGAAACACAGAAATTGCATCGGGACAGAATATAGTAGGCACAATGCCGTCTTACGTCCAGGGGGAGCAATGCTTCAAACAGTCTGTATACGTTCCTTTCCTGTGAGACCAGTATTAGATTGCGACGCACCACTGGGTGTTTACTGTAACCCTTGGAGCTTCATATTGACGATGAAACACAGAAATTGCATCGCGATTGAAAAAGTAGGCACAATGCCGACTTACGTCCAGTGGGAGCAATGCTTCTAACAGTCTGTATACGTTCCCTTCTTGTGAGACCAGTATTAGATTGCGACGCACCACTGGGTGTTTACTGTAACCCTTGGAGCTTCATATTGACGATGAAACACAGAAATTGCATCGCGATTGAATAAAGTAGGCACAATGCCGACTTATGTCCAGGGGGAGCAATGCTTCTAACAGACTGTATATGTGCCGTTACTGAGAGGCCAGTATTAGGTTGCGACGCACCACTGGGTGTTTACTGTAACCCTTGGAGCTTCATATTGACAATGAAACACAGAAATTGCATCAGGATTGAATATAGTAGGCACAATGCCGACTTACGTCCAGGGGGAACAGTGCTTCAAACAGTCTGTAAATGTGCCGTTACTGAGAGGCCAGTATTAGATTGCGACGCACCACTGGGTGTTTACTGTAAACCTTGGAGCTTCATATTGTCGATGAAACACAGAAATTACATCGGGAATGAATACAGTAGGCACATGGCCGACTTACGTCCAGGGGGAGTGATGCTTCAAACATTCTGTATATGTGCCGCTACTGAGAGGCCAGTATTAGATTGCAACGCACCACTGGGTGTTTACTGTAACCCTTGGAGCTTCATATTGACGATGAAACACAGAAATTCCATCGGGATTGAATATAGTAGGCACAATGACGACTTACGTCCAGGGGGAGCAATGCTTCAAACAGTCTGTATATGTGACGTTACTGAGAGGCCAGTGTTAGATTGCGACACACCACTGGGTGTTTACTGTAACCCTTGGAGACTTATATTGACAATGAAACACAGAAATTGCATCGGGATAGAATATAGTAGGCACAATGCCGACTTACGTCCAGGGGGAGTAATGCTTCAAACAGTGTGTATACGTGCCGTTACTGAGAGGCCAGTATTAGATTGCGACGCACCACTGGGTGTTTACTGTAACCCTTGGAGCGTCATATTGAGGATGAAACACAGAAATTGCATCGGGATTGATTATAGTAGGCACAATGCCGACTTACGTCCAGGGGGAGCAATGCTTCAACTAGTCTGTATACGTGCCTTTGAGAGAGGCCAGTATTAGATTGCGACGCACCACTGGGTGTTTACTGTAACCCTTGGAGCTTCATATTGACGATGAAACACAGAAATTGCATTGGGATTGTATATAGTAGGCACAATTTCGACTTACGTCCAGGGGGAGCAGTGCTTCAAACAGTCTGTATATGTGCCGTTACTGAGAGGCCAGTATTAGATTGCGACGCATCACTGGGTGTTTACTGTAACCCTTGGAGCTTCATATTGACGATGAAACACAGAAATTGCATCGGGATTTAGTATAGTAGGCACAATGCCGAATTACGTCCAGGGGGAGTGATGCTTCAAACAGTCTGTATATGTGCCGCTACTGAGAGGCCAGTTTTAGATTGCGACGCACCACTGGGTGTTTAGTGTAACCCTTGGAGCTTCATATTGTTGATGAAACGCAGAAATTCCATCGGGATTGAATATAGTAGGCACAATGCCGACTTACGTCCAGGGGGAGCAATGCTTCTAACAGACTGTATACTTGCCGTTACTGAGAGGCCAGTATTAGATTGCGACGCACCACTTTGTGATTACTGTAACCCTTGGAGCTTCATATTGACGATGAAACACAGAAATTGCGTCGGGATTGAACATAGTAGGCACATTGCCGACTTACGTCCAGGGGGAGTAATGCTTCAAACAGTCTGTATATGTGTCGTTACTGAGAGGCCAGTATTAGATTGCGACGCTTTACTGGGTGTTTACTGTAACCCTTGGTGCTTCATATTGACGATGAAACACAGAAATTGCATCGCGATTGAATAAAGTAGGCACAATGCCGACTTACGTCCAGGGGGAGCAATGCTTCTAACAGACTGTATATGTGCCGTTACTGAGAGGCCAGTATTAGATTGCGACGCACCACTGGGTGATTACTGTAACCCTTGGAGCTTCATATTGACGATGAAACACAGAAATTGCATCGGGATTGAATATAGTAGGCACAATGCCGACTTACGTCCAGTGGGAACAGTGCTTCAAACAGTCTGTATATGTGCCGTTACTGAGAGGCCAGTATTAGATTGCGACGCACCACTGGATGTTTACTGTAACCCTTGGAGCTTCATAATGACGATGAAACACAGAAATTGCATCGGGAATGAATACAGTAGGCACATGGCCGACTTACTTCCAGGGGGAGTGATGTTTCAAACATTCTGTATATGTGCCGCTACTGAGAGGCCAGTATTAGATTGCGACGCACCACTGGGTGTTTACTGTAACCCCTGGAGCTTCATATTGACGATGAAACACAGAAATTCCATTGGGATTGAATATAGTGGGCACAATGCCGACTTACGTCCAGGGGGAGCAATGCTTCAAACAGTCTGTATATGTGACGTTACTGAGAGGCCAGTATTAGATTGCGACACACCACTGGGAGTTTACTGTAACCCTTGGAGCTTCATATTGACGATGAAACACAGAAATTGCATCGGGATTGAATATAGTAGGCACAATGCCGACTTACGTCCAGGGGGAGTAATGCTTCAAACAGTGTGTATACGTGCCGTTACTGAGAGGCCAGTATTAGATTGCGACGCACCACTGGGTGTTTACTGTAACCCTTGGATTTTCATATTGAGGATGAAACACAGAAATTGCATCGGGATTGAATATAGTAGGCACAATGCCGACTTACGTCCAGGGGAGCAATGCTTCAAACAGTCTGTTTACGCGTCTTTCCTGAGAGGCCAGTATTGGATGGGGACGCACCACTGGGTGTTTACTGTAACCCTTGGAGCTTCATATTGACGATGAAACACAGAAATTGCATTGGGATTGAATATAGTAGGCACAATGCCGACTTACGTCCAGGGGGAGCAGTGCTTCAAACTGTCTCTATATGTGCCGTTACTGAGAGGCCAGTATTAGATTGCGACGCATCACTGGGTGTTTACTGTAACCCTTGGAGCTTCATATTGACGATGAAACACAGAAATTGCATCGGGATTGAATATAGTAGGCGCAATGCCGACTTACGTCCAGGGGGAGTGATGCTTCAAACAGTCTGTATATGTGCCGCTACTGAGAGGCCAGTTTTAGATTGCGACGCACCACTGGGTGTTTAGTGTAACCCTTGGAGCTTCATATTGATGATGAAACACAGAAATTCCATCGGGATTGAATATAGTAGGCACAATGCCGACTTACGTCCAGGGGGAGCAATGCTTCTAACAGACTGTATACGTGCCGTTACTGAGAGGCCAGTATTAGATTGCGACGCACCACTGGGTGTTTACTGTAACCCTTGGAGCTTCATATTGAAAATGAAACACAGAAATTGCATCGCGATTGAATATAGTGGGCACAATACCGACTTACGTCCAGGGGAACAATGCTTCAAACAGTCTGTAGAAGTGCCGTTACTGAGAGACCAGTATTAGATTGCGACGCACCACTGGGTGTTTAATGTAACTTTTGGAGCTTCATATTGACGATGAAACACAGAAATTGCATCGGGATTGAATATAGTAGGAGCAATGCCATCTTACGTCCAGGGGGAGCAATGCTTCAAACAGTCTGTATACGTTCCTTTCCTGTGAGACCAGTATTAGATTGCGACGCACCACTGGGTGTTTACTGTAACCCTTGGAGCTTCATATTGACGATGAAACACAGAAATTGCATTGCGATTGAATAAAGTAGGCACAATACGGACTTACGTGAAGTGGGAGCAATGCTTCTAACAGTCTGTATACGTTCCTTTCCTGTGAGACCAGTATTAGATTGCGACGCACCACTGGGTGTTTACTGTAACCCTTGGAGCTTCATATTGACGATGAAACACAGAAATTGCATCGCGATTGAATAAAGTAGGCACAATGCCGACTTATGTCCAGGGGGAGCAATGCTTCTAACAGACTGTATATGTGCCGTTACTGAGAGGCCAGTAATAGGTTGCGACGCACCACTGGGTGTTTACTGTAACCCTTGGAGCTTCATATTGACGATGAAACACAGATATTGCATCAGGATTGAATATAGTAGGCACAATGCCGACTTACGTCCAGGGGGAACAGTGCTTCAAACAGTCTGTAAATGTTCCGTTACTGAGAGGCCAGTATTAGATTGCGACGCACCACTGGGTGTTTACTGTAACCCTTGGAGCTTCATATTGAAGATGAAACACAGAAATTCCATCGGGATTGGATATAGTAGGCACAATGCCGACTTACGTCCAGGGGGAGCAATGCTTCAAACAGTCTGTATATGTGACGTTACTGAGAGGCCAGTGTTAGATTGCGACACACCACTGGGTGTTTACTGTAACCCTTGGAGCTATATATTGACAATGAAACACAGAAATTGCATCGGGATAGAATATAGTAGGCATAATGCCGACTTACGTCCAGGGGGAGCAATGCTTCAACTAGTCTGTATACGTGCCTTTGAGAGAGGCCAGTATTAGATTGCGACGCACCACTGGGTGTTTACTGTAACCCTTGGACCTTCATATTGACGATGAAACACAGAAATTGCATTGGGATTGTATATAGTAGGCACAATTTCGACTTACGTCCAGGGGGAGCAGTGCTTCAAACAGTCTGTATATGTTTCGTTACTGAGAGGCCAGTATTAGATTGCGACGCATCACTGGGTGTTTACTGTAACCCTTGGAGCTTCATATTGACGATGAAACACAGAAATTGCATCGGGATTTAATATTGTAGGCACAATGCCGACTTACGTCCAGGGAGAGTGATGCTTCAAACAGTCTGTATATGAGCCGCTACTGAGAGGCCAGTTTTAGATTGCGACGCACCACTGGGTGTTTAGTGTAACCCTTGGAGCTTCATATTGATGATGAAACACAGAAATTCCATCGGGATTGAATATAGTAGGCACAATGCCGACTTACGTCCAGGGCGAGCAATGCTTCTAACAGACTGTATACGTACCGTTACTGAGAGGCCAGTATTAGATTGCGACGCACCACTTTGTGTTTACTGTAACCCTTGGAGCTTCATATTGACGATGAAACAAGGAAATTGCGTCGGGATTGAACATTGTAGGCACATTGCCGACTTACGTCCAGGGGGAGTAATGCTTCAAACAGTCTGTATATGTGTCGTTACCGAGAGGCCAGTATTAGATTGCGACGCACTACTGGGTGTTTACTGTAACCCTTGGTGCTTCATATTGACGATGAAACACAGATATTGCATCGCGATTGTATAAAGAAGGCACAATGCCGACTTACGTCCAGGGGGAGCAATGCTTCTAACAGACTGTATATGTGCCGTTACTGAGAGGCCAGTATTAGATTGCGACGCACCACTGGGTGTTTACTGTAACCCTTGGAGCGTCATATTGAGGATGAAACACAGAAATTGCATCGGGATTGATTATAGTAGGCACAATGCCAACTTACGTCCAGGGGGAGCAATGCTTCAACTAGTCTGTATACGTGCCTTTGAGAGAGGCCAGTATTAGATTGCGACGCACCACTGGGTGTTTAATGTAACCCTTGGAGCTTCATATTGACGATGAAACACAGAAATTGCATTGGGATTGTATATAGTAGGCACAATTTCGACTTACGTCCAGGGGGAGCAGTGCTTCAAACAGTCTGTATATGTGCCGTTACTGAGAGGCCAGTATTAGATTGCGACGCATCACTGGGTGTTTACTGTAACCCTTGGAGCTTCATATTGTTGATGAAACACAGAAATTCCATCGGGATTGAATATAGTAGGCACAATGCCGACTTACGTCCAGGGGGAGCAATGCTTCTAACAGACTGTATACTTGCCGTTACTGAGAGGCCAGTAATAGGTTGCGACGCACCACTGGGTGTTTACTGTAACCCTTGGAGCTTCATATTGACGATGAAACACAGATATTGCATCAGGATTGAATATAGTAGGCACAATGCCGACTTACGTCCAGGGGGAACAGTGCTTCAAACAGTCTGTAAATGTTCCGTTACTGAGAGGCCAGTATTAGATTGCGACGCACCACTGGGTGTTTACTGTAACCCTTGGAGCTTCATATTGAAGATGAAACACAGAAATTCCATCGGGATTGGATATAGTAGGCACAATGCCGACTTACGTCCAGGGGGAGCAATGCTTCAAACAGTCTGTATATGTGACGTTACTGAGAGGCCAGTGTTAGATTGCGACACACCACTGGGTGTTTACTGTAACCCTTGGAGCTATATATTGACAATGAAACACAGAAATTGCATCGGGATAGAATATAGTAGGCATAATGCCGACTTACGTCCAGGGGGAGCAATGCTTCAACTAGTCTGTATACGTGCCTTTGAGAGAGGCCAGTATTAGATTGCGACGCACCACTGGGTGTTTACTGTAACCCTTGGACCTTCATATTGACGATGAAACACAGAAATTGCATTGGGATTGTATATAGTAGGCACAATTTCGACTTACGTCCAGGGGGAACAGTGCTTCAAACAGTCTGTAAATGTTCCGTTACTGAGAGGCCAGTATTAGATTGCGACGCACCACTGGGTGTTTACTGTAACCCTTGGAGCTTCATATTGAAGATGAAACACAGAAATTCCATCGGGATTGGATATAGTAGGCACAATGCCGACTTACGTCCAGGGGGAGCAATGCTTCAAACAGTCTGTATATGTGACGTTACTGAGAGGCCAGTGTTAGATTGCGACACACCACTGGGTGTTTACTGTAACCCTTGGAGCTATATATTGACAATGAAACACAGAAATTGCATCGGGATAGAATATAGTAGGCATAATGCCGACTTACGTCCAGGGGGAGCAATGCTTCAACTAGTCTGTATACGTGCCTTTGAGAGAGGCCAGTATTAGATTGCGACGCATCACTGGGTGTTTACTGTAACCCTTGGAGCTTCATATTGACGATGAAACACAGAAATTGCATCGGGATTTAATATTGTAGGCACAATGCCGACTTACGTCCAGGGAGAGTGATGCTTCAAACAGTCTGTATATGAGCCGCTACTGAGAGGCCAGTTTTAGATTGCGACGCACCATTGGGTGTTTAGTGTAACCCTTGGAGCTTCATATTGATGATGAAACACAGAAATTCCATCGGGATTGAATATAGTAGGCACAATGCCGACTTACGTCCAGGGCGAGCAATGCTTCTAACAGACTGTATACGTACCGTTACTGAGAGGCCAGTATTAGATTGCGACGCACCACTTTGTGTTTACTGTAACCCTTGGAGCTTCATATTGACGATGAAACAAGGAAATTGCGTCGGGATTGAACATTGTAGGCACATTGCCGACTTACGTCCAGGGGGAGTAATGCTTCAAACAGTCTGTATATGTGTCGTTACCGAGAGGCCAGTATTAGATTGCGACGCACTACTGGGTGTTTACTGTAACCCTTGGTGCTTCATATTGACGATGAAACACAGATATTGCATCGCGATTGTATAAAGAAGGCACAATGCCGACTTACGTCCAGGGGGAGCAATGCTTCTAACAGACTGTATATGTGCCGTTACTGAGAGGCCAGTATTAGATTGCGACGCACCACTGGGTGTTTACTGTAACCCTTGGAGCGTCATATTGAGGATGAAACACAGAAATTGCATCGGGATTGATTATAGTAGGCACAATGCCAACTTACGTCCAGGGGGAGCAATGCTTCAACTAGTCTGTATACGTGCCTTTGAGAGAGGCCAGTATTAGATTGCGACGCACCACTGGGTGTTTACTGTAACCCTTGGAGCTTCATATTGACGATGAAACACAGAAATTGCATTGGGATTGTATATAGTAGGCACAATTTCGACTTACGTCCAGGGGGAGCAGTGCTTCAAACAGTCTGTATATGTGCCGTTACTGAGAGGCCAGTATTAGATTGCGACGCATCACTGGGTGTTTACTGTAACCCTTGGAGCTTCATATTGACGATGAAACACAGAAATTGCATCGGGATTTAGTATAGTAGGCACAATGCCGACTTACGTCCAGGGGGAGTGATGCTTCAAACAGTCTGTATATGTGCCGCTACTGAGAGGCCAGTTTTAGATTGCGACGCACCACTGGGTGTTTAGTGTAACCCTTGGAGCTTCATATTGTTGATGAAACACAGAAATTCCATCGGGATTGAATATAGTAGGCACAATGCCGACTTACGTCCAGGGGGAGCAATGCTTCTAACAGACTGTATACTTGCCGTTACTGAGAGGCCAGTATTAGATTGCGACGCACCACTTTGTGATTACTGTAACCCTTGGAGCTTCATATTGACGATGAAACACAGAAATTGCGTCGGGATTGAACATAGTAGGCACATTGCCGACTTACGTCCAGGGGGAGTAATGCTTCAAACAGTCTGTATATGTGTCGTTACTGAGAGGCCAGTATTAGATTGCGACGCTTTACTGGGTGTTTACTGTAACCCTTGGTGCTTCATATTGACGATGAAACACAGAAATTGCAACGCGATTGAATAAAGTAGGCACAATGCCGACTTACGTCCAGGGGGAGCAATGCTTATAACAGACTGTATATGTGCCGTTACTGAGAGGCCAGTATTAGATTGCGACGCACCACTGGGTGTTTACTGTAACCCTTGGAGCATCATATTGACGATGAAACACAGAAATTGCATCGGGATTGAATATAGTAGGCACAATGCCGACTTACGTCCAGTGGGAACAGTGCTTCAAACAGTCTGTATATGTGCCGTTACTGAGAGGCCAGTATTAGATTGCGACGCACCACTGGATGTTTACTGTAACCCTTGGAGCTTCATAATGACGATGAAACACAGAAATTGCTTCGGGAATGAATACAGTAGGCACATGGCCGACTTACTTCCAGGGGGAGTGATGTTTCAAACATTCTGTATATGTGCCGCTACTGAGAGGCCAGTATTAGATTGCGACGCACCACTGGGTGTTTACTGTAACCCCTGCAGCTTCATATTGACGATGAAACACAGAAATTCCATTGGGATTGAATATAGTGGGCACAATGCCGACTTACGTCCAGGGGGAGCAATGCTTCAAACAGTCTGTATATGTGACGTTACTGAGAGGCCAGTATTAGATTGCGACACACCACTGGGAGTTTACTGTAACCCTTGGAGCTTCATATTGACGATGAAACACAGAAATTGCATCGGGATTGAATATAGTAGGCACAATGCCGACTTACGTCCAGGGGGAGTAATGCTTCAAACAGTGTGTATACGTGCCGTTACTGAGAGGCCAGTATTAGATTGCGACGCACCACTGGGTGTTTACTGTAACCCTTGGATTTTCATATTGAGGATGAAACACAGAAATTGCATCGGGATTGAATATAGTAGGCACAATGCCGACTTACGTCCAGGGGAGCAATGCTTCAAACAGTCTGTTTACGCGTCTTTCCTGAGAGGCCAGTATTGGATGGGGACGCACCACTGGGTGTTTACTGTAACCCTTGGAGCTTCATATTGACGATGAAACAAGGAAATTGCGTCGGGATTGAACATTGTAGGCACATTGCCGACTTACGTCCAGGGGGAGTAATGCTTCAAACAGTCTGTATATGTGTCGTTACCGAGAGGCCAGTATTAGATTGCGACGCACTACTGGGTGTTTACTGTAAACCTTGGTGCTTCATATTGACGATGAAACACAGATATTGCATCGCGATTGTATAAAGAAGGCACAATGCCGACTTACGTCCAGGGGGAGCAATGCTTCTAACAGACTGTATATGTGCCGTTACTGAGAGGCCAGTATTAGATTGCGACGCACCACTGGGTGTTTACTGTAACCCTTGGAGCGTCATATTGAGGATGAAACACAGAAATTGCATCGGGATTGATTATAGTAGGCACAATGCCAACTTACGTCCAGGGGGAGCAATGCTTCAACTAGTCTGTATACGTGCCTTTGAGAGAGGCCAGTATTAGATTGCGACGCACCACTGGGTGTTTACTGTAACCCTTGGAGCTTCATATTGACGATGAAACACAGAAATTGCATTGGGATTGTATATAGTAGGCACAATTTCGACTTACGTCCAGGGGGAGCAGTGCTTCAAACAGTCTGTATATGTGCCGTTACTGAGAGGCCAGTATTAGATTGCGACGCATCACTGGGTGTTTACTGTAACCCTTGGAGCTTCATATTGACGATGTACCAAGAAATTGCATCGGGATTTAGTATAGTAGGCACAATGCCGACTTACGTCCAGGGGGAGTGATGCTTCAAACAGTCTGTATATGTGCCGCTACTGAGAGGCCAGTTTTAGATTGCGACGCACCACTGGGTGTTTAGTGTAACCCTTGGAGCTTCATATTGTTGGTGAAACACAGAAATTCCATCGGGATTGAATATAGTAGGCACAATGCCGACTTACGTCCAGGGGGAGCAATGCTTCTAACAGACTGTATACTTGCCGTTACTGAGAGGCCAGTATTAGATTGCGACGCACCACTTTGTGATTACTGTAACCCTTGGAGCTTCATATTGACGATGAAACACAGAAATTGCGTAGGGATTGAACATAGTAGGCACATTGCCGACTTACGTCCAGGGGGAGTAATGCTTCAAACAGTCTGTATATGTGTCGTTACTGAGAGGCCAGTATTAGATTGCGACGCTTTACTGGGTGTTTACTGTAACCCTTGGTGCTTCATATTGACGATGAAACACAGAAATTGCATCGCGATTGAATAAAGTAGGCACAATGCCGACTTACGTCCAGGGGGAGCAATGCTTCTAACAGACTGTATATGTGCCGTTACTGAGAGGCCAGTATTAGATTGCGACGCACCACTGGGTGTTTACTGTAACCCTTGGAGCATCATATTGACGATGAAACACAGAAATTGCATCGGGATTGAATATAGTAGGCACAATGCCGACTTACGTCCAGTGGGAACAGTGCTTCAAACAGTCTGTATATGTGCCGTTACTGAGAGGCCAGTATTAGATTGCGACGCACCACTGGATGTTTACTGTAACCCTTGGAGCTTCATAATGACGATGAAACACAGAAATTGCATCGGGAATGAATACAGTAGGCACATGGCCGACTTACTTCCAGGGGGAGTGATGTTTCAAACATTCTGTATATGTGCCGCTACTGAGAGGCCAGTATTAGATTGCGACGCACCACTGGGTGTTTACTGTAACCCCTGGAGCTTCATATTGACGATGAAACACAGAAATTCCATTGGGATTGAATATAGTGGGCACAATGCCGACTTACGTCCAGGGGGAGCAATGCTTCAAACAGTCTGTATATGTGACGTTACTGAGAGGCCAGTATTAGATTGCGACACACCACTGGGAGTTTACTGTAACCCTTGGAGCTTCATATTGACGATGAAACACAGAAATTGCATCGGGATTGAATATAGTAGGCACAATGCCGACTTACGTCCAGGGGGAGTAATGCTTCAAACAGTGTGTATACGTGCCGTTACTGAGAGGCCAGTATTAGATTGCGACGCACCACTGGGTGTTTACTGTAACCCTTGGATTTTCATATTGAGGATGAAACACAGAAATTGCATCGGGATTGAATATAGTAGGCACAATGCCGACTTACGTCCAGGGGAGCAATGCTTCAAACAGTCTGTTTACGCGTCTTTCCTGAGAGGCCAGTATTGGATGGGGACGCACCACTGGGTGTTTACTGTAACCCTTGGAGCTTCATATTGACGATGAAACACAGAAATTGCATTGGGATTGAATATAGTAGGCACAATGCCGACTTACGTCCAGGGGGAGCAGTGCTTCAAACTGTCTCTATATGTGCCGTTACTGAGAGGCCAGTATTAGATTGCGACGCATCACTGGGTGTTTACTGTAACCCTTGGAGCTTCATATTGACGATGAAACACAGAAATTGCATCGGGATTGAATATAGTAGGCGCAATGCCGACTTACGTCCAGGGGGAGTGATGCTTCAAACAGTCTGTATATGTGCCGCTACTGAGAGGCCAGTTTTAGATTGCGACGCACCACTGGGTGTTTAGTGTAACCGTTGGAGCTTCATATTGATGATGAAACACAGAAATTCCATCGGGATTGAATATAGTAGGCACAATGCCGACTTACGTCCAGGGGGAGCAATGCTTCTAACAGACTGTATACGTGCCGTTACTGCGAGGCCAGTATTAGATTGCGACGCACCACTGGGTGTTTACTGTAACCCTTGGAGCTTCATATTGAAAATGAAACACAGAAATTGCATCGCGATTGAATATAGTGGGCACAATACCGACTTACGTCCAGGGGAACAATGCTTCAAACAGTCTGTAGAAGTGCCGTTACTGAGAGACCAGTATTAGATTGCGACGCACCACTGGGTGTTTAATGTAACTTTTGGAGCTTCATATTGACGATGAAACACAGAAATTGCATCGGGATTGAATATAGTAGGAGCAATGCCATCTTACGTCCAGGGGGAGCAATGCTTCAAACAGTCTGTATACGTTCCTTTCCTGTGAGACCAGTATTAGATTGCGACGCACCGCTGGGTGTTTACTGTAACCCTTGGAGCTTCATATTGACGATGAAACACAGAAATTGCATTGCGATTGAATAAAGTAGGCACAATACGGACTTACGTGAAGTGGGAGCAATGCTTCTAACTGTCTGTATACGTTCCTTTCCTGTGAGACCAGTATTAGATTGCGACGCACCACTGGGTGTTTACTGTAACCCTTGGAGCTTCATATTGACGATGAAACACAGAAATTGCATCGCGATTGAATAAAGTAGGCACAATGCCGACTTATGTCCAGGGGGAGCAATGCTTCTAACAGACTGTATATGTGCCGTTACTGAGAGGCCAGTAATAGGTTGCGACGCACCACTGGGTGTTTACTGTAACCCTTGGAGCTTCATATTGACGATGAAACACAGATATTGCATCAGGATTGAATATAGTAGGCACAATGCCGACTTACGTCCAGGGGGAACAGTGCTTCAAACAGTCTGTAAATGTTCAGTTACTGAGAGGCCAGTATTAGATTGCGACGCACCACTGGGTGTTTACTGTAACCCTTGGAGCTTCATATTGAAGATGAAACACAGAAATTCCATTGGGATTGGATATAGTAGGCACAATGCCGACTTACGTCCAGGGGGAGCAATGCTTCAAACAGTCTGTATATGTGACGTTACTGAGAGGCCAGTGTTAGATTGCGACACACCACTGGGTGTTTACTGTAACCCTTGGAGCTATATATTGACAATGAAACACAGAAATTGCATCGGGATAGAATATAGTAGGCATAATGCCGACTTACGTCCAGGGGGAGCAATGCTCCAACTAGTCTGTATACGTGCCTTTGAGAGAGGCCAGTATTACATTGCGACGCACCACTGGGTGTTTACTGTAACCCTTGGACCTTCATATTGACGATGAAACACAGAAATTGCATTGGGATTGTATATAGTAGGCACAATTTCGACTTACGTCCAGGGGGAGCAGTGCTTCAAACAGTCTGTATATGTTTCGTTACTGAGGGGCCAGTATTAGATTGCGACGCATCACTGGGTGTTTACTGTAACCCTTGGAGCTTCATATTGACGATGAAACACAGAAATTGCATCGGGATTTAATATTGTAGGCACAATGCCGACTTACGTCCAGGGAGAGTGATGCTTCAAACAGTCTGTATATGAGCCGCTACTGAGAGGCCAGTTTTAGATTGCGACGCACCATTGGGTGTTTAGTGTAACCCTTGGAGCTTCATATTGATGATGAAACACAGAAATTCCATCGGGATTGAATATAGTAGGCACAATGCCGACTTACGTCCAGGGCGAGCAATGCTTCTAACAGACTGTATACGTACCGTTACTGAGAGGCCAGTATTAGATTGCGACGCACCACTTTGTGTTTACTGTAACCCTTGGAGCTTCATATTGACGATGAAACAAGGAAATTGCGTCGGGATTGAACATTGTAGGCACATTGCCGACTTACGTCCAGGGGGAGTAATGCTTCAAACAGTCTGTATATGTGTCGTTACCGAGAGGCCAGTATTAGATTGCGACGCACTACTGGGTGTTTACTGTAACCCTTGGTGCTTCATATTGACGATGAAACACAGATATTGCATCGCGATTGTATAAAGAAGGCACAATGCCGACTTACGTCCAGGGGGAGCAATGCTTCTAACAGACTGTATATGTGCCGTTACTGAGAGGCCAGTATTAGATTGCGACGCACCACTGGGTGTTTACTGTAACCCTTGGAGCGTCATATTGAGGATGAAACACAGAAATTGCATCGGGATTGATTATAGTAGGCACAATGCCAACTTACGTCCAGGGGGAGCAATGCTTCAACTAGTCTGTATACGTGCCTTTGAGAGAGGCCAGTAATAGATTGCGACGCACCACTGGGTGTTTACTGTAACCCTTGGAGCTTCATATTGACGATGAAACACAGAAATTGCATTGGGATTGTATATAGTAGGCACAATTTCGACTTACGTCCAGGGGGAGCAGTGCTTCAAACAGTCTGTATATGTGCCGTTACTGAGAGGCCAGTATTAGATTGCGACGCATCACTGGGTGTTTACTGTAACCCTTGGAGCTTCATATTGACGATGAAACACAGAAATTGCATCGGGATTTAGTATAGTAGGCACAATGCCGACTTACGTCCAGGGGGAGTGATGCTTCAAACAGTCTGTATATGTGCCGCTACTGAGAGGCCAGTTTTAGATTGCGACGCACCACTGGGTGTTTAGTGTAACCCTTGGAGCTTCATATTGTTGATGAAACACAGAAATTCCATCGGGATTGAATATAGTAGGCACAATGCCGACTTACGTCCAGGGGGAGCAATGCTTCTAACAGACTGTATACTTGCCGTTACTGAGAGGCCAGTATTAGATTGCGACGCACCACTTTGTGATTACTGTAACCCTTGGAGCTTCATATTGACGATGAAACACAGAAATTGCGTCGGGATTGAACATAGTAGGCACATTGCCGACTTACGTCCAGGGGGAGTAATGCTTCAAACAGTCTGTATATGTGTCGTTACTGAGAGGCCAGTATTAGATTGCGACGCTTTACTGGGTGTTTACTGTAACCCTTGGTGCTTCATATTGACGATGAAACACAGAAATTGCAACGCGATTGAATAAAGTAGGCACAATGCCGACTTACGTCCAGGGGGAGCAATGCTTATAACAGACTGTATATGTGCCGTTACTGAGAGGCCAGTATTAGATTGCGACGCACCACTGGGTGTTTACTGTAACCCTTGGAGCATCATATTGACGATGAAACACAGAAATTGCATCGGGATTGAATATAGTAGGCACAATGCCGACTTACGTCCAGTGGGAACAGTGCTTCAAACAGTCTGTATATGTGCCGTTACTGAGAGGCCAGTATTAGATTGCGACGCACCACTGGATGTTTACTGTAACCCTTGGAGCTTCATAATGACGATGAAACACAGAAATTGCTTCGGGAATGAATACAGTAGGCACATGGCCGACTTACTTCCAGGGGGAGTGATGTTTCAAACATTCTGTATATGTGCCGCTACTGAGAGGCCAGTATTAGATTGCGACGCACCACTGGGTGTTTACTGTAACCCCTGGAGCTTCATATTGACGATGAAACACAGAAATTCCATTGGGATTGAATATAGTGGGCACAATGCCGACTTACGTCCAGGGGGAGCAATGCTTCAAACAGTCTGTATATGTGACGTTACTGAGAGGCCAGTATTAGATTGCGACACACCACTGGGAGTTTACTGTAACCCTTGGAGCTTCATATTGACGATGAAACACAGAAATTGCATCGGGATTGAATATAGTAGGCACAATGCCGACTTACGTCCAGGGGGAGTAATGCTTCAAACAGTGTGTATACGTGCCGTTACTGAGAGGCCAGTATTAGATTGCGACGCACCACTGGGTGTTTACTGTAACCCTTGGATTTTCATATTGAGGATGAAACACAGAAATTGCATCGGGATTGAATATAGTAGGCACAATGCCGACTTACGTCCAGGGGAGCAATGCTTCAAACAGTCTGTTTACGCGTCTTTCCTGAGAGGCCAGTATTGGATGGGGACGCACCACTGGGTGTTTACTGTAACCCTTGGAGCTTCATATTGACGATGAAACAAGGAAATTGCGTCGGGATTGAACATTGTAGGCACATTGCCGACTTACGTCCAGGGGGAGTAATGCTTCAAACAGTCTGTATATGTGTCGTTACCGAGAGGCCAGTATTAGATTGCGACGCACTACTTGGTGTTTACTGTAAACCTTGGTGCTTCATATTGACGATGAAACACAGATATTGCATCGCGATTGTATAAAGAAGGCACAATGCCGACTTACGTCCAGGGGGAGCAATGCTTCTAACAGACTGTATATGTGCCGTTACTGAGAGGCCAGTATTAGATTGCGACGCACCACTGGGTGTTTACTGTAACCCTTGGAGCGTCATATTGAGGATGAAACACAGAAATTGCATCGGGATTGATTATAGTAGGCACAATGCCAACTTACGTCCAGGGGGAGCAATGCTTCAACTAGTCTGTATACGTGCCTTTGAGAGAGGCCAGTATTAGATTGCGACGCACCACTGGGTGTTTACTGTAACCCTTGGAGCTTCATATTGACGATGAAACACAGAAATTGCATTGGGATTGTATATAGTAGGCACAATTTCGACTTACGTCCAGGGGGAGCAGTGCTTCAAACAGTCTGTATATGTGCCGTTACTGAGAGGCCAGTATTAGATTGCGACGCATCACTGGGTGTTTACTGTAACCCTTGGAGCTTCATATTGACGATGAAACACAGAAATTGCATCGGGATTTAGTATAGTAGGCACAATGCCGACTTACGTCCAGGGGGAGTGATGCTTCAAACAGTCTGTATATGTGCCGCTACTGAGAGGCCAGTTTTAGATTGCGACGCACCACTGGGTGTTTAGTGTAACCCTTGGAGCTTCATATTGTTGGTGAAACACAGAAATTCCATCGGGATTGAATATAGTAGGCACAATGCCGACTTACGTCCAGGGGGAGCAATGCTTCTAACAGACTGTATACTTGCCGTTACTGAGAGGCCAGTATTAGATTGCGACGCACCACTTTGTGATTACTGTAACCCTTGGAGCTTCATATTGACGATGAAACACAGAAATTGCGTAGGGATTGAACATAGTAGGCACATTGCCGACTTACGTCCAGGGGGAGTAATGCTTCAAACAGTCTGTATATGTGTCGTTACTGAGAGGCCAGTATTAGATTGCGACGCTTTACTGGGTGTTTACTGTAACCCTTGGTGCTTCATATTGACGATGAAACACAGAAATTGCATCGCGATTGAATAAAGTAGGCACAATGCCGACTTACGTCCAGGGGGAGCAATGCTTCTAACAGACTGTATATGTGCCGTTACTGAGAGGCCAGTATTAGATTGCGACGCACCACTGGGTGTTTACTGTAACCCTTGGAGCATCATATTGACGATGAAACACAGAAATTGCATCGGGATTGAATATAGTAGGCACAATGCCGACTTACGTCCAGTGGGAACAGTGCTTCAAACAGTCTGTATATGTGCCGTTACTGAGAGGCCAGTATTAGATTGCGACGCACCACTGGATGTTTACTGTAACCCTTGGAGCTTCATAATGACGATGAAACACAGAAATTGCATCGGGAATGAATACAGTAGGCACATGGCCGACTTACTTCCAGGGGGAGTGATGTTTCAAACATTCTGTATATGTGCCGCTACTGAGAGGCCAGTATTAGATTGCGACGCACCACTGGGTGTTTACTGTAACCCCTGGAGCTTCATATTGACGATGAAACACAGAAATTCCATTGGGATTGAATATAGTGGGCACAATGCCGACTTACGTCCAGGGGGAGCAATGCTTCAAACAGTCTGTATATGTGACGTTACTGAGAGGCCAGTATTAGATTGCGACACACCACTGGGAGTTTACTGTAACCCTTGGAGCTTCATATTGACGATGAAACACAGAAATTGCATCGGGATTGAATATAGTAGGCACAATGCCGACTTACGTCCAGGGGGAGTAATGCTTCAAACAGTGTGTATACGTGCCGTTACTGAGAGGCCAGTATTAGATTGCGACGCACCACTGGGTGTTTACTGTAACCCTTGGATTTTCATATTGAGGATGAAACACAGAAATTGCATCGGGATTGAATATAGTAGGCACAATGCCGACTTACGTCCAGGGGAGCAATGCTTCAAACAGTCTGTTTACGCGTCTTTCCTGAGAGGCCAGTATTGGATGGGGACGCACCACTGGGTGTTTACTGTAACCCTTGGAGCTTCATATTGACGATGAAACACAGAAATTGCATTGGGATTGAATATAGTAGGCACAATGCCGACTTACGTCCAGGGGGAGCAGTGCTTCAAACTGTCTCTATATGTGCCGTTACTGAGAGGCCAGTATTAGATTGCGACGCATCACTGGGTGTTTACTGTAACCCTTGGAGCTTCATATTGACGATGAAACACAGAAATTGCATCGGGATTGAATATAGTAGGCGCAATGCCGACTTACGTCCAGGGGGAGTGATGCTTCAAACAGTCTGTATATGTGCCGCTACTGAGAGGCCAGTTTTAGATTGCGACGCACCACTGGGTGTTTAGTGTAACCGTTGGAGCTTCATATTGATGATGAAACACAGAAATTCCATCGGGATTGAATATAGTAGGCACAATGCCGACTTACGTCCAGGGGGAGCAATGCTTCTAACAGACTGTATACGTGCCGTTACTGCGAGGCCAGTATTAGATTGCGACGCACCACTGGGTGTTTACTGTAACCCTTGGAGCTTCATATTGAAAATGAAACACAGAAATTGCATCGCGATTGAATATAGTGGGCACAATACCGACTTACGTCCAGGGGAACAATGCTTCAAACAGTCTGTAGAAGTGCCGTTACTGAGAGACCAGTATTAGATTGCGACGCACCACTGGGTGTTTAATGTAACTTTTGGAGCTTCATATTGACGATGAAACACAGAAATTGCATCGGGATTGAATATAGTAGGAGCAATGCCATCTTACGTCCAGGGGGAGCAATGCTTCAAACAGTCTGTATACGTTCCTTTCCTGTGAGACCAGTATTAGATTGCGACGCACCGCTGGGTGTTTACTGTAACCCTTGGAGCTTCATATTGACGATGAAACACAGAAATTGCATTGCGATTGAATAAAGTAGGCACAATACGGACTTACGTGAAGTGGGAGCAATGCTTCTAACTGTCTGTATACGTTCCTTTCCTGTGAGACCAGTATTAGATTGCGACGCACCACTGGGTGTTTACTGTAACCCTTGGAGCTTCATATTGACGATGAAACACAGAAATTGCATCGCGATTGAATAAAGTAGGCACAATGCCGACTTATGTCCAGGGGGAGCAATGCTTCTAACAGACTGTATATGTGCCGTTACTGAGAGGCCAGTAATAGGTTGCGACGCACCACTGGGTGTTTACTGTAACCCTTGGAGCTTCATATTGACGATGAAACACAGATATTGCATCAGGATTGAATATAGTAGGCACAATGCCGACTTACGTCCAGGGGGAACAGTGCTTCAAACAGTCTGTAAATGTTCAGTTACTGAGAGGCCAGTATTAGATTGCGACGCACCACTGGGTGTTTACTGTAACCCTTGGAGCTTCATATTGAAGATGAAACACAGAAATTCCATTGGGATTGGATATAGTAGGCACAATGCCGACTTACGTCCAGGGGGAGCAATGCTTCAAACAGTCTGTATATGTGACGTTACTGAGAGGCCAGTGTTAGATTGCGACACACCACTGGGTGTTTACTGTAACCCTTGGAGCTATATATTGACAATGAAACACAGAAATTGCATCGGGATAGAATATAGTAGGCATAATGCCGACTTACGTCCAGGGGGAGCAATGCTCCAACTAGTCTGTATACGTGCCTTTGAGAGAGGCCAGTATTACATTGCGACGCACCACTGGGTGTTTACTGTAACCCTTGGACCTTCATATTGACGATGAAACACAGAAATTGCATTGGGATTGTATATAGTAGGCACAATTTCGACTTACGTCCAGGGGGAGCAGTGCTTCAAACAGTCTGTATATGTTTCGTTACTGAGAGGCCAGTATTAGATTGCGACGCATCACTGGGTGTTTACTGTAACCCTTGGAGCATCATATTGACGATGAAACACAGAAATTGCATCGGGATTTAATATTGTCGGCACAATGCCGACTTACGTCCAGGGAGAGTGATGCTTCAAACAGTCTGTATATGAGCCGCTACTGAGAGGCCAGTTTTAGATTGCGACGCACCACTGGGTGTTTAGTGTAACCCTTGGAGCTTCATATTGATGATGAAACACAGAAATTCCATCGGGATTGAATATAGTAGGCACAATGCCGACTTACGTCCAGGGCGAGCAATGCTTCTAACAGACTGTATACGTACCGTTACTGAGAGGCCAGTATTAGATTGCGACGCACCACTTTGTGTTTACTGTAACCCTTGGAGCTTCATATTGACGATGAAACAAGGAAATTGCGTCGGGATTGAACATTGTAGGCACATTGCCGACTTACGTCCAGGGGGAGTAATGCTTCAAACAGTCTGTATATGTGTCGTTACCGAGAGGCCAGTATTAGATTGCGACGCACTACTGGGTGTTTACTGTAACCCTTGGTGCTTCATATTGACGATGAAACACAGATATTGCATCGCGATTGTATAAAGAAGGCACAATGCCGACTTACGTCCAGGGGGAGCAATGCTTCTAACAGACTGTATATGTGCCGTTACTGAGAGGCCAGTATTAGATTGCGACGCACCACTGGGTGTTTACTGTAACCCTTGGAGCTTCATATTGACGATGAAACACAGAAATTGCATCGGGATTGAATATAGTAGGCACAATGCCAACTTACGTCCAGGGGGAACAGTGCTTCAAACAGTCTGTATATGTGCCGTTACTGAGAGGCCAGTATTAGATTGCGACGCACCACTGGGTGTTTACTGTAACCCTTGGAGCTTCATATTGAGGATGAAACACAGAAATTGCATCGGGATTGAATATAGTAGGCACAATGCCGACTTACGTCCAGGGGAGCAATGCTTCGAACAGTCTGTTTACGCGTCTTTCCTGAGAGGCCAGTATTAGATTGCGACGCACCACTGGGTGTTTACTGTAACCCTTGGAGCTTCATATTGAGGATGAAACACAGATATTGCATTGGGATTGAATATAGTAGGCACAATGTCGACTTACGTCCAGGGGGAGCAGTGCTTCAAACTGTCTGTATATGTGCCGTTACTGAGAGGCCAGTATTAGATTGCGACGCATCACTGGGTGTTTACTGTAACCCTTGGAGCTTCATATTGACGATGAAACACAGAAATTGCATCGGGATTGAATATAGTAGGCACAATGCCGACTTACGTCCAGGGGAGCAATGCTTATAACAGTCTGTTTACGTGTCTTTCCTGAGAGGCCAGTATTGGATGGCGACGCACCACTGGGTGTTAACTGTAACCCTTGGAGCTTCATATTGACGATGAAACACAGAAATTGCATCGTGATTGAATATAGTGGGCACAATGCCGACTTACGGCCAGGGGGAACAGTGCTTCAAACAGTCTGTATATGTGCCGTTACTGAGAGGCCAGTATTAGATTGCGACGCACCACTGGGTGTTTACTGTAACCCATGGAGCTTCATATTGACGATGAAACACAGTAATTGCATCGGGAATGAATACAGTAGGCACATGGCCGACTTACGTCCAGGGGGAGTGATGCTTCAAACATTCTGTATATGTGCCGCTACTGAGAGGACAGTATTAGATTCCGACGCATCACTGGGTGTTTACTGTAACCCTTGGAGCTTCATATTGACGATGAAACACAGAAATTCCATCGGGATTGAATATAGTAGGCACAATGCCGACTTATGTCCAGGGGAGGCAATGCTTCAAACAGTCTGTATATGTGACGTTACTGAGAGGCCAGTATTAGATTGCGACACACCCCTGGGTGTTTACTGTAACCCTTGTAGCTTCATATTGACGATGAAACACAGAAATTGCATCGGGATTGAATATAGTAGGCACAATGCCAACTTACGTCCAGGGGGAACAGTGCTTCAAACAGTCTGTATATGTGCCGTTACTGAGAGGCCAGTATTAGATTGCGACGCACCACTGGGTGTTTACTGTAACCCTTGGAGCTTCATATTGAGGATGAAACACAGAAATTGCATCGGGATTGAATATAGTAGGCACAATGCCGACTTACGTCCAGGGGAGCAATGCTTCGAACAGTCTGTTTACGCGTCTTTCCTGAGAGGCCAGTATTAGATTGCGACGCACCACTGGGTGTTTACTGTAACCCTTGGAGCTTCATATTGACATTGAAACACAGAAATTGCATCGGGATTGATTATAGTAGGCACAATACCGACTTACGTCCAGGGGGAGCAATGCTTCAAACAGTCTGTATACGTGCCGTTACTGAGAGGCCAGTATTAGATTGCGACGCACCACTGGGTGTTTACTGTAACCCTTGGAGCTTCATATTGACGATGAAACACAGAAATTGCATCGGGATTGAATATGGTAGGCATAATGCCGACTTACGTCCAGGGGGAATAATGTTTCAAACAGTCTGTATACGTGCCTTTCAGAGAGGCCAGTATTAGATTGCGACGCACCACTGGGTGTTTACTGTAACCCTTGGAGCTTCATATTGACGATGAAACACAGAAATTGCATCGCGAGTGAATAAAGTACGCACAATGCCGGCTTACGTCCAGGGGGAGCAATGCTTCTAACAGACTGTATATGTGCCGTTACTGAGAGGCCAGTATTAGGTTGCGACGCACCACTGGGTGTTTACTGTAACCCTTGGAGCTTCATATTGACGATGAAACACAGAAATTGCATCGTGATTGAATATAGTGGGCACAATGCCGACTTACGGCCAGGGGGAACAGTGCTTCAAACAGTCTGTATATGTGCCGTTACTGAGAGGCCAGTATTAGATTGCGACGCACCACTGGGTGTTTACTGTAACCCATGGAGCTTCATATTGACGATGAAACACAGTAATTGCATCGGGAATGAATACAGTAGGCACATGGCCGACTTACGTCCAGGGGGAGTGATGCTTCAAACATTCTGTATATGTGCCGCTACTGAGAGGACAGTATTAGATTCCGACGCATCACTGGGTGTTTACTGTAACCCTTGGAGCTTCATATTGACGATGAAACACAGAAATTCCATCGGGATTGAATATAGTAGGCACAATGCCGACTTATGTCCAGGGGAGGCAATGCTTCAAACAGTCTGTATATGTGACGTTACTGAGAGGCCAGTATTAGATTGCGACACACCCCTGGGTGTTTACTGTAACCCTTGTAGCTTCATATTGACGATGAAACACAGAAATTGCATCGGGATTGAATATAGTAGGCACAATGCCGACTTACGTCCAGGGGAGCAATGCTTATAACAGTCTGTTTACGTGTCTTTCCTGAGAGGCCAGTATTGGATGGCGACGCACCACTGGGTGTTAACTGTAACCCTTGGAGCTTCATATTGACATTGAAACACAGAAATTGCATCGGGATTGATTATAGTAGGCACAATACCGACTTACGTCCAGGGGGAGCAATGCTTCAAACAGTCTGTATACGTGCCGTTACTGAGAGGCCAGTATTAGATTGCGACGCACCACTGGGTGTTTACTGTAACCCTTGGAGCTTCATATTGACGATGAAACACAGAAATTGCATCGGGATTGAATATGGTAGGCATAATGCCGACTTACGTCCAGGGGGAATAATGTTTCAAACAGTCTGTATACGTGCCTTTCAGAGAGGCCAGTATTAGATTGCGACGCACCACTGGGTGTTTTGTGTATCCTATGGAACTTCATATTGACGATGAAACACAGAAATTGCATCGCGATTGAATATAGTAGGCACAATGCCGACTTACATCCAGGGGGAGCAATGCTTCAAACAGTCTGTATATGAGCCTTTCCTGAGAGGCCAGTATTAGATTGCGACGCACCACTGGGTGCTAACTGTAACCCATGGAGCCTCATATTGACGATAAAATACAGAAATTGGATCGCGATTGATTATAGTAGGCACAATGCCGACTTACGTGGAGGGGGAGCAATGCTTCGAACAGTCTGTAAACGTGCCGATACTGAGAGGCCAGTATTAGATTGCGACGCACCACTGGGTGTTTACTGTAACCCATGGAGCTTCATATTGGAAATGAAACACAGAAATTGCATTGGGATTGCATATAGTAGGCACAATGCCGACTTACGTCCAGGGGGAGCAATGCTTCAAACAGTCTGTATACGTTCCTTTCCTGAGTGGCCAGTATTTGATTGCGACGCACCACTTTGTGTTTACTGTAACCCTTGGAGCTACATATTGACGATGAAACACAGAAACTGCGTCGGGATTGAACATAGTAGGCACAATGCCGACTTACATCCAGGGGAGCAATGCTTCAAACATTCTGTATATGTGCCGTTACTAGAGGCCAGTATTAGATTGCGACGCACCACTGGGTGTTTACTGTAACGCTTGGAGCTTCATATTGACGATGAAACACAGAAATTGCATCACGATTGAATATGGTAGGCATAATGCTGACTTACGTCCAGCGGGAGTAATGTTTCAAACAGTCTGTATACGTGCCTTTCCTGAGAGGCCAGTATTAGACTGCGACGAACCACGGGCGGTTTACTGGAACCTTTGGAGCTTCATATTGACGATGAAACACAGAAATTGCATTGGGATTGAATATAGTAGGCACAATGCCGACTTACGTCCAGGGGGAGCAATGCTTCTAACAGACTGTATACGTGCCGTTACTGAGAGGCCAGTATTGGATTGCGACGCACCACTTTGTGTTTACTGTAACCCTTGGAGCTTCATATTGAAAATGAAACACAGAAATTGCATCGCGATTGAATATAGTAGGCACAATGCCGACTTACGTCCAGGGGAGCAATGCTTCAAACAGTCTGTAGAAGTGACGTTACTGAGAGACCAGTATTAGATTGCGACGCACCACTGGGTGTTTAATGTAACTTTTGGAGCTTCATATTGACGATGAAACACAGAAATTGCATCGGGATTGAATATAGTAGGAGCAATGCCGACTTACGTTTTGAGCAATGCTTCAACCAGTCTGTATACGTACCGTTACTAAGAGGCTAGTATTAGATTGCGACGCACCACTGGGTGTTTACTGTAACCCTTGGAGCTTCATATTGACGATGAAACACAGAAATTGCATCGGGATTGAATATAGTAGGCACAATGCCGTCTTACGTCCAGGGGGAGCAATGCTTCAAACAGTCTGTATACGTTCCTTTCCTGTGAGACCAGTATTAGATTGCGATGCACCACTGGGTGTTTACTGTAACCCTAGGAGCTTCATATTGACGATGAAACACAGAAATTGCATCGCGATTGAATAAAGTAGGCACAATGCCGACTTACGTCCAGTGGGAGCAATGCTTCTAACAGTCTGTATACGTTCCTTTCCTGTGAGACCAGTATTAGATTGCGACGCACCACTGGGTGTTTACTGTAACCCTTGGAACTTCATATTGACGATGAAACACAGAAATTGCATCGCGAGTGAATAAAGTACGCACAATGCCGGCTTACGTCCAGGGGGAGCAATGCTTCTAACAGACTGTATATGTGCCGTTACTGAGAGGCCAGTATTAGGTTGCGACGCACCACTGGGTGTTTACTGTAACCCTTGGAGCTTCATATTGACGATGAAACACAGAAATTGCATCGTGATTGAATATAGTGGGCACAATGCCGACTTACGTCCAGGGGGAACAGTGCTTCAAACAGTCTGTATATGTGCCGTTACTGAGAGGCAAGTATTAGATTGCGACGCACCACTGGGTATTTACTGTAACCCATGGAGCTTCATATTGACGATGAAACAAGGAAATTGCGTCGGGATTGAACATTGTAGGCACATTGCCGACTTACGTCCAGGGGGAGTAATGCTTCAAACAGTCTGTATATGTGTCGTTACCGAGAGGCCAGTATTAGATTGCGACGCACTACTGGGTGTTTACTGTAACGGTTGGTGCTTCATATTGACGATGAAACACAGATATTGCATCGCGATTGTATAAAGTAGGCACAATGCCGACTTACGTCCAGGGGGAGCAATGCTTCTAACAGACTGTATATGTGCCGTTACTGAGAGGCCAGTATTGGATTGCGACGCACCACTGGGTGTTTACTGTAACCCTTGGAGCTTCATATTGACGATGAAACACAGAAATTGCATCGGGATTGAATATAGTAGGCACAATGCCAACTTACGTCCAGGGGGAACAGTGCTTCAAACAGTCTGTATATGTGCCGTTACTGAGAGGCCAGTATTAGATTGCGACGCACCACTGGATGTTTACTGTAACCCTTGGAGCTTCATATTGACGAAGAAACACAGAAATTACATCGGGAATGACTACAGTAGGCACATGGCCGACTTAATTCCAGGGGGAGTGATGCTTCAAACATTCTGTATATGTGCCGCTACTGAGAGGCCAGTATTAGATTGCGACGCACCACTGGGTGTTTACTGTAACCCTTGGAGCTTCATATTGAGGATGAAACACAGAAATTGCATCGGGATTGAATATAGTAGGCACAATGCCGACTTACGTCCAGGGGAGCAATGCTTCGAACAGTCTGTTTACGCGTCTTTCCTGAGAGGCCAGTATTAGATTGCGACGCACCACTGGGTGTTTACTGTAACCCTTGGAGCTTCATATTGAGGATGAAACACAGAAATTGCATTGGGATTGAATATAGTAGGCACAATGTCGACTTACGTCCAGGGGGAGCAGTGCTTCAAACTGTCTGTATATGTGCCGTTACTGAGAGGCCAGTATTAGATTGCGACGCATCACTGGGTGTTTACTGTAACCCTTGGAGCTTCATATTGACGATGAAACACAGAAATTGCATCGGGATTGAATATAGTAGGCACAATGCCGACTAACGTCCAGGGGGAGTGATGCTTCAAACAGTCTGTATATGTGCCGCTACTGAGAGGCCAGTTTTAGATTGCGACGCACCACTGGGTGTTTAGTGTAACCCTTGGAGCTTCATATTGATGATGAAACACAGAAATTCCATCGGGATTGAATATAGTAGGCACAATGCCGACTTACGTCCAGGGGGAGCAATGCTTCTAACAGACTGTATACGTGCCGTTACTGAGAGGCCAGTATTAGATTGCGACGCACCACTTTGTGTTTACTGTAACCCTTGGAGCTTCATATTGACGACGAAACACAGAAATTGCGTCGGGATTGAACATAGTAGGCACAATGCCGACTTACGTCCAGGGGGATTAATGCTTCAAACAGTCTGTATATGTGTCGTTACTGAGAGGCCAGTATTAGATTGCGACGCACCACTGGGTGTTTACTGTAACCCTTGGAGCTTCATATTGAAAATGAAACACAGAAATTGCATCGCGATTGAATATAGTAGGCACAATGCCGACTTACGTCCAGGGGAGCAATGCTTCAAACAGTCTGTAGAAGTGACGTTACTGAGAGACCAGTATTAGACTGCGACGCACCACTGGGTGTTTAATGTAACTTTTGGAGCTTCATATTGACGATGAAACACAGAAATTGCATCGGGATTGAATATAGTAGGAGCAATGCCGACTTACGTTTTGAGCAATGCTTCAACCAGTCTGTATACGTACCGTTACTAAGAGGCTAGTATTAGATTGCGACGCACCACTGGGTGTTTACTGTAACCCTTGGAGCTTCATATTGACGATGAAACACAGAAATTGCATTGGGATTGAATATAGTGGGCACAATGCCGTCTTACGTCCAGGGGGAGCAATGCTTCAAACAGTCTGTATACGTTCCTTTCCTGTGAGACCAGTATTAGATTGCGATGCACCACTGGGTGTTTACTGTAACCCTAGGAGCTTCATATTGACGATGAAACACAGAAATTGCATCGCGATTGAATAAAGTAGGCACAATGCCGACTTACGTCCAGTGGGAGCAATGCTTCTAACAGTCTGTATACGTTCCTTTCCTGTGAGACCAGTATTAGATTGCGACGCACCACTGGGTGTTTACTGTAACCCTTGGAGCTTCATATTGACGATGAAACACAGAAATTGCATCGCGAGTGAATAAAGTACGCACAATGCCGGCTTACGTCCAGGGGGAGCAATGCTTCTAACAGACTGTATATGTGCCGTTACTGAGAGGCCAGTATTAGGTTGCGACGCACCACTGGGTGTTTACTGTAACCCTTGGAGCTTCATATTGACGATGAAACACAGAAATTGCATCGTGATTGAATATAGTGGGCACAATGCCGACTTACGTCCAGGGGGAACAGTGCTTCAAACAGTCTGTATATGTGCCGTTACTGAGAGGCCAGTATTAGATTGCGACGCACCACTGGGTGTTTACTGTAACCCATGGAGCTTCATATTGACGATGAAACACAGTAATTGCATCGGGAATGAATACAGTAGGCACATGGCCGACTTACGTCCAGGGGGAGTGATGCTTCAAACATTCTGTATATGTGCCGCTACTGAGAGGACAGTATTAGATTCCGACGCATCACTGGGTGTTTACTGTAACCCTTGGAGCTTCATATTGACGATGAAACACAGAAATTCCATCGGGATTGAATATAGTAGGCACAATGCCGACTTATGTCCAGGGGAGGCAATGCTTCAAACAGTCTGTATATGTGACGTTACTGAGAGGCCAGTATTAGATTGCGACACACCCCTGGGTGTTTACTGTAACCCTTGTAGCTTCATATTGACGATGAAACACAGAAATTGCATCGGGATTGAATATAGTAGGCACAATGCCGACTTACGTCCAGGGGAGCAATGCTTATAACAGTCTGTTTACGTGTCTTTCCTGAGAGGCCAGTATTGGATGGCGACGCACCACTGGGTGTTATCTGTAACCCTTGGAGCTTCATATTGACATTGAAACACAGAAATTGCATCGGGATTGATTATATTAGGCACAATACCGACTTACGTCCAGGGGGAGCAATGCTTCAAACAGTCTGTATACGTGCCGTTACTGAGAGGCCAGTATTAGATTGCGACGCACCACTGGGTGTTTACTGTAACCCTTGGAGCTTCATATTGACGATGAAACACAGAAATTGCATCGTGATTGAATATAGTGGGCACAATGCCGACTTACGTCCAGGGGGAACAGTGCTTCAAACAGTCTGTATATGTGCCGTTACTGAGAGGCAAGTATTAGATTGCGACGCACCACTGGGTATTTACTGTAACCCATGGAGCTTCATATTGACGATGAAACACAGTAATTGCATCGGGAATGAATTCAGTAGGCACATGGCCGACTTACGTCCAGGGGGAGTGATGCTTCAAACATTCTGTATATGTGCCGCTACTGAGAGGACAGTATTAGATTGCGACGCATCACTGGGTGTTTACTGTAACCCTTGGAGCTTCATATTGACGATGAAACACAGAAATTCCATCGGGATTGAATATAGTAGGCACAATGCCGACTTATGTCCAGGGGAGGCAATGCTTCAAACAGTCTGTATATGTGACGTTACTGAGAGGCCAGTATTAGATTGCGACACACCCCTGGGTGTTTACTGTAACCCTTGTAGCTTCATATTGACGATGAAACACAGAAATTGCATCGGGATTGAATATAGTAGGCACAATGCCGACTTACGTCCAGGGGAGCAATGCTTATAACAGTCTGTTTACGTGTCTTTCCTGAGAGGCCAGTATTGGATGGCGACGCACCACTGGGTGTTAACTGTAACCCTTGGAGCTTCATATTGACATTGAAACACAGAAATTGCATCGGGATTGATTATAGTAGGCACAATACCGACTTACGTCCAGGGGGAGCAATGCTTCAAACAGTCTGTATACGTGCCGTTACTGAGAGGCCACTATTAGATTGCGACGCACCACTGGGTGTTTACTGTAACCCTTGGAGCTTCATATTGACGATGAAACACAGAAATTGCATCGGGATTGAATATGGTAGGCATAATGCCGACTTACGTCCAGGGGGAATAATGTTTCAAACAGTCTGTATACGTGCCTTTCAGAGAGGCCAGTATTAGATTGCGACGCACCACTGGGTGTCTTGTGTATCCTATGGAGCTTCATATTGACGATGAAACACAGAAATTGCATCGCGATTGAATATAGTAGGCACAATGCCGACTTACATCCAGGGGGAGCAATGCTTCAAACAGTCTGTATATGAGCCTTTCCTGAGAGGCCAGTATTAGATTGCGACGCACCACTGGGTGCTAACTGTAACCCATGGAGCCTCATATTGACGATAAAATACAGAAATTGGATCGCGATTGATTATAGTAGGCACAATGCCGACTTACGTGGAGGGGGAGCAATGCTTCAAACAGTCTGTAAACGTGCCGATACTGAGAGGCCAGTATTAGATTGCGACGCACCACTGGGTGTTTACTGTAACCCATGGAGCTTCATATTGAAAATGAAACACAGAAATTGCATTGGGATTGCATATAGTAGGCACAATGCCGACTTACGTCCAGGGGAGCAATGCTTCAAACATTCTGTATATGTGCCGTTACTAGAGGCCAGTATTAGATTGCGACGCACCACTGGGTGTTTACTGTAACGCTTGGAGCTTCATATTGACGATGAAACACAGAAATTGCATCACGATTGAATATGGTAGGCATAATGCTGACTTACGTCCAGCGGGAGTAATGTTTCAAACAGTCTGTATACGTGCCTTTCCTTAGAGGCCAGTATTAGACTGCGACGCACCACGGGCGGTTTACTGGAACCTTTGGAGCTTCATATTGACGATGAAACACAGAAATTGCATTGGGATTGAATATAGTAGGCACAATGCCGACTTACGTCCAGGGGGAGCAATGCTTCTAACAGACTGTATACGTGCCGTTACTGAGAGGCCAGTATTGGATTGCGACGCACCACTTTGTGTTTACTGTAACCCTTGGAGCTACATAATGACGATGAAACACAGAAACTGCGTCGGGATTGAACATAGTAGGCACAATGCCGACTTACGTCCAGGAGAGCAATGCTTCAAACAGTCTGTAGAAGTGCCGTTACTGAGAGACCAGTATTAGATTGCGACGCACCTCTGGGTGTTTAATGTAACTTTTGGAGCTTCATATTGACGATGAAACACAGAAATTGCATCGGGATTGAATATAGTAGGAGCAATGCCGACTTACGTCCTGAGCAATGCTTCAACCAGTCTGTATACGTGCCGTTGCTCTGAGGCTACTATTAGATTGCGACGCACCACTGGGTGTTTACTGTATCCCTTGGAGTTTCATATTGACGATGAAACACAGAAATTGCATCGCGATTGAATAAAGTAGGCACAATGCCGACTTACGTCCAGGGGGAGCAATGCTTCTAACAGACTGTATATGTGCCGTTACTGAGAGGCCAGTATTAAGTTGCGACGCACCACTGGGTGTTTACTGTAACCCTTGGAGCTTCATATTGACGATGAAACACTGAAATTGGATCGGGATTGAATATAGTAGGCACAATGCCGACTTACGTCCAGGGGGAACAGTGCTTCAAACAGTCTGTATATGTGCCGTTACTGAGAGGCCAGTATTAGATTGCGACGCACCACTGGATGTTTACTGTAACCCTTGGAGCTTCATATTGACGATGAAACACAGATATTGCATCGGGAATGAATACAGTAGGCACATGGCCGATTTACGTCCAGGGGGAGTGATGCTTCAAACATTCTGTATATGTGCCGCTACTGAGAGGCCAGTTTTAGATTGCGACGCACCACTGGGTGTTTACTGTAACCCTTTGAGCTTCATATTGACGATGAAACACAGAAATTCCATCGGGATTCAATATAGTAGGCACAATGCCGACTTACGTCCAGGGGGAGTAATGCTTCAAACAGTGTGTATACGTGCCGTTACTGAGAGGCCAGTATTAGATTGCGACGCACCACTGGGTGTTTACTGTAACCCTTGGAGCTTCATATTGACGATGAAACACAGAAATTGCATCGGGATTGAATATAGTAGGCACAATGCCGACTTACGTCCAGGGGGAATAATGTTTCAAACAGTCTGTATACGTGCCTTTCAGAGAGGCCAGTATTAGATTGCGACGCACCACTGGGTGTTTTCTGTAACCTTTGGAGCTTCATATTGACGATGAAACACAGAAATTGCATCGCGATTGAATATAGTAGGCACAATGCCGACTTACATCCAGGGGGAGCAATGCTTCAAACGGTCTGTATATGTGCCTTTCCTGAGAGGCCAGTATTAGATTGCGACGCACCACTTGGTGCTAACTGTAACCCATGGAGCTTCATATTGACGATAAAATGCAGAAATTGGATCGCGATTGAATATAGTAGGCCCAATGCCGACGTACGTGGAGGAGGAGCAATGCTTCAAACAGTCTGTAAACGTGCCGTTACTGAGAGGCCAGTATTAGATTGCGACGCACCACTGGGTGTTTACTGTAACCCTTGGAGCTTCATATTGACGATGAAACACAGAAATTGCATCGGGATTGAATATGGTAGGCACAATGCTGACTTACGTCCAGGGGAAGCGGTGCTTCAAACAGTCTGTATATGTGCCGTTACTGAGAGGCCAGTATTAGATTGCGACGCATCACTAAGTGTTTACTGTAACCCTTGGTGCTTAATATTGTCGATGAAACACAGAAAATGCATCGGGATTGAATATAGTAGGCACAATGCCGACTTACGTCCAGGGGGAGTGATGCTTCAAACAGTCTGTATATGTGCCGCTACTGAGAGGCCAGTATTAGATTGCGACGCAACACTGGGTGTTTAGTGTAACCCTTGGAGCTTCATATTGATGATGAAACACAGAAATTCCATCGGGATTGAATATAGTAGGCACAATGCTGACTTACGTCCAGGGGGAGCAATGCTTCTAACAGACTGTGTACGTGCCGTTACTGAGAGGCCAGTATTAGATTGCGACGCACAACTTTGTGTTTACTGTAACCCTTGGAGCTTCATATTGACGATGAAACACAGAAATTGCATCGGGATTGAATATAGTAGGCACAATGCCGACTTACGTCCAGGGGGAGTAATGCTTCAAACAGTCTGTATATGTGTCGTTACTGTTAGGCCAGTATTAGATTGCGACGCACCACTGGGTGTTTGCTGTAACCCTTGGAGCTTCATATTGAAAATGAAACACAGAAATAGCATCGCGATTGAATATAGTAGGCACAATGCCGACTTACGTCCAGGGGAGCAATGCTTCAAACAGTCTGTAGAAGTGCCGTTACTGAGAGACCAGTATTAGATTGCGACGCACCACTGGGTGTTTAATGTAACTTTTGGAGCTTCATATTGACGATGAAACACAGAAATTGCATCGGTATTGAATATAGTAAGAGCAATGCCGACTTACGTCCTGAGCAATGCTTCAACCAGTTGTAACACCACAGCTCTTATGCTGTATGGATTTATTTTGCTTTATTTAATGTCACATTGTTGATCGTCTGTGAATGTGTTCAAATCGATAGCATAAAATTGTGTATTCTTTTCTTTGTCAAACCTTTGATGTCGTGATTTGATTCTATGCAAAGTAGTGTATCTGCAATTTATATTCTTTGTCCCATTTGGAGGGAACAGAACTTATTGTATGTAATTGTAATTTTGTGTAAATAATTTTTTGTAGAAGTGTCAATATGTGAAAATGTTCTGTTTTATTTAATGTATTTGTTTGCTGTTATGTAAATTGCTGATCCTCACTTAGGGTTCTTAGTTATTCTGTATGTAAAAGGTGTAGTGGTTCCCCTCGGGAACGGAAATGTGCAGAGCGCGCAAATTGTGGTTGGCATAGGTGGGAAAGGTGGAACTGATAGTCAGTCGGAGACGAGCCACCAGTCGGAGACGAGCCACCAGTCGGAGACGAGCTACCAGTCTGTGCACTGTCAATGTAAAGGTGCATATCATGCTGATTCAGAGAGAGGCTTTTACTGCTTCTTTCCAATGCCTCGGATGGGTGGATAAATAGCTGGATCTATTCTGGAATTTGTATGAATCATCGCCATGAAGATACGATAAAGTCCGGCAATTCTACCTGTAATTCCACTTACCAACATGCAGTTGCCACCACATTGCGCAATCACTGTAACGTAATACTATATTGATGTACAGTGAAGGATCAGCCTAATGGATGTGTTAGTGTGCTGAAATACAAGGTAATTCATATCGGAATTTATTTACCTACCTTGATTTTACTCCTCATTATAACACCTCTCAGGGTCCTCTCCGTTTGAAGTAAAGTGATTACCGAGTGCCCTTACTGAAAGTACGTTGAAGCCTAGAGCTTTGTTAAATAATGCCTATTGAAACTGTTATTTAAAGTGCTGTTACCAACTTCAAACTTTAGGCTGAGTCTTATAAAGTAAATGATCACGTTGTTGTCTGTAGTAAATTCTAAAAAGGAGAGTCAGTTTCTTGCAATTTTGTCAACATTGTGTTTCGTTGTAGTAAAAGTGAGAAAGCTGCAGTTGTGAAACGTTACATTCTCATGTATGCCAAGTGTTTGTCTCTCTTGTGTGCATATTAACAGTATAAAGACCACTCAGTTTGTGTAAACCCTGAAAGTGATAGTGTTTTTCTGTACCTGTTATAATTTTGAAAATAGTTCCTGCTGCTCTAACTGTTAGCTTTAATCTTAAAACATATGTGTGTTAAGAGTTCATTGCACTCGCGTGTTGCTAAGTCTAGGTTGTGTCTGTCGTGTTGTCCATTATAGTTACTTATACCTACTTTCAGAAACGAGAATGTTAATCTTTCTCTCGCCTAATTAGGCTGGCGACCGTTTCCCTTATTCTATAAACAGTATAGCTAGGCAAAATTTTGTTTGTCACTCTTCCAATATTAATGTAATTCTGACTTTCATTTCCGATAAGCCACTTCCATTAGGAACAATACGGTCAACTTAACAAAATTCCTCTCAGAGGGTAACACTGCTCTGTTGCTTTGTGCCATAGTTACTTTTACAAAATTGGTTTATGTTACAACCTGCTTCTGGCATTGAGGTTATGGTACAGTAGTTAGCAGACGGGGAGGGTTATACGTGGCGCCGCGTGACAGGACGTTGTTCAGTTTGCACCTACAGACGGAAAAAATTATAAGTAGTTAGCGTTTTACACACATAGAGTGAACATAAAACGTCCAGCGGCACGAACCTGTACAGTAGTTGACAGAACTAGTAGTGAAAGTTCAATTTAAATTATAACTAAAAGGTATTAGTACTTAATAATAGTTCAAATGGACAGGAAATTAGAAATAAATTTAGACGCGCGAGAGCAGAACGCAACCGAGAGCAGTTCAGGCAGCACACCAACAGATGGCATGACGCGCGAGTTAAATTACGTACGTTATCACGCAGACGTTAATAAACAGATCGAAGCTATGTGTGTAGCGCGTACTAAGCAAGACAATGTAGGCGATGTTGTCGAAGACAGTGGCTATGCTGATGAATCGAGGGATATGTTTGAATCACCAAAACCAGAAAGGGGTGTAGGATCTGAACACGAAAAGGCAGTAGAACCTAAAATTGAAAAGAATTCAGATATGATAGATTTGTTAAAAATGTTGTCTGCTCAAATTGCAGCGCAAAATGACAATATCAATGACAATATTAAGGCACAAATTGCAGCACACAGTGACAATATTAATGCACAAATCGCAGCACTAGGGCAACAAAATGTAGAACAAAGACAGCTAATTGCAGCACAGGGTAGTGATATTAGTAAACAGATTGAGAAAGTTGATGTAAAAGTAGACATTGTGAGTAATGAAATTAAAAACCTCAAAAGCGAAATTACTGTCATCAATGGCAATATTGCCAATGTACAAGGACAAATTGATGACATTAACGAAAGATTTGACTCTGAAGTAATTAAAATTCAAGATCAAATTGAACCCTTAGTCTGTACTAAGGTTGACGAAAAGGTATTCGGTATTAAATCCGAAATACAAACCGAATGTAACGCGGAATTTGCACAGATTAAACAATCTGTAACAGAAACAAGCAGAGCTCTAACCAAACAGATTCTTACTTGCGAAAAGAAGTGTGAACATAACACTTCACAAATCCAAGGCAAAGTGTATGACTTGGAAAGGAAAATACAAACCGGACCTACACATTTTACTGAAAGAATGCCTCTCAGTAAAATATTAGAGGGCGAAGAGAAATTCGACCCTGCGAAGAGGCATAACGGATGGCACCCCCTAGACTTTGTAAAGAATTGCGAAAGAAATTTTCCTGAATATTTGTCTGATCAGGAAAAAATTAATGTTGTAATCAGTGCATTAACGGGAGAAGCAAAAAGGTGGGGGTTGAATCTTGATACTAACCAGATGTCTTTTGAAACCTTCAAACAAAAATTTATTGACGAATACTGGTCAGAACAAAAACAAGACCAGTTGTGGCGTGAGTTTTTAATGGCCAGGTTGTATGACATCAGGGGTAGGCAGACCATGAAAGAATTCTGCGAATCATGGTATAGAAAACTGATACATTTGAAGGCTAGAAGAACTGAAGCTGAGATCGTTTGGGTTCTTTGGCAGAAACTGCCTGAGGATTCGAAACGATATGTTGGGAGTACACACAGTAGTTTTTCTGCGTTCTTGGAAAGGGTAGAGGATGAAGATCACTGGCGAAGAAATCGCGAGTACCGTCCCCATAATAACAATAATTATTCGCGAGAAAGTAATGACCAAGCTGAACGACAGGAAAACGATAGATTTCGTGTAAACACGATTCAAAGAGGTCGTGCGAGAGGTAGAGGAAATTATACGACGCGCGGCAGAGGATACATAGCACGAAATTCCCAAACTAGACACGAAATGGAAAACTAAAGACCGCGTGTGTTACGGGCCGGATTCACGCGGAAACCGGTTTTGGGCCCAAAGAAAAGATGCCAAATATTAGATTCGAGAAGGAAAGACGTGAACTACGGGGCAGGAAGGTTAAGGGCGCGCCTATAGCAGACGGGCGCGGAATGATACATAGTGGCGTTCCCAGTGCGAAGTCACGTGACGGTTTGTGCTCGGGCCAGCCGTTGCCGAAGCAGCGTACATTGCACTTGGCAGCAGACACAAATGGCAGACGTCGGAACAAGATGGCTGCCGTAGAGAGAGATAGAAGAGGCGGGATCGGACACTTCCGATGGCCGGTTTCAGTAGTAGATGAATGTAGAGATGAAAATAAAGTTAATATGTCATATGATAAAGATAACTCGGTATCGAAATCGTGCGAAATGACTTTATTAAAGAATAAAAGGGAGACAGAAAAGACGAGTGAAAAGGGGAATATTTGTACTGTTAATGATGTGTATGAATTAAAAGACGTAGATGTGGGGGAGGTTGTGATGAATAAAGAGGAAAGGGAGGTAGAATATGCCACGCAAAAGACGTGTGCACAATTAATAATAGGTAAAAAAGAGGTAGAGGAGGACGTTCGTAATCATGACATTATGAGCAGTGCAGATGAAATTGGTCTTGATGGAAAGGTGTTCTGTGATTATAATGCAGAAGAGTCTAGTAGGAATTTCGCACAATTACCTGAAAATGACAGCATGAAAGAAAATGAAATGAAAGTTATTGAAGTATGTGACGATTATACTAAGTATGAAGTTAAGGCTGAAATCGTTCAAAGTGATATAACAGAAGTGCCTGACTGTCCAAACGATGTGCATTATGTAGAAAAGGAGTCGGAAAACGAAGTGGCTGAGACATCTAGTGATAATCTGCCTCACTGTCTAAAAGTTGCTTTCCTGCTCGAATCTGATAACGAAATAGAACCTAGTGATAGTTCAGACGAAGGAGAGACGACAGATTCAGATACAGATGAATTTTCGGAGGTCGACAAATATAATTATACCTTTACAGAAAGAGGTTACGAAAAAATTAACGACATCTTTTCGAAACAAAATCCGGAATGTGTAACTGAAACAAAACCGAAAGAGCCGCCGGATGATACTATATTAGGGCGGGCTTTACTAAATGAAATGACAGAAATAGATTTACAGAAACCTAAAGAATGTTCAGAGATAAATATAGTAGACCGTGAACTGTTAAAGATCTGTAAAGATGTAGAGGTCCACAAACCCAAAAAGCCACCTGATATACGATTGAAATCAGTAGGTAATATTTCCTGGAAAGATATTATGGTTGAGCAGGATTTATTATGGGAAGAACAGGAGGTAAAGGAACAGAGAATTATTAAACAAACTATAATACCTGTAAATGTTTGTAACACTGAACTGCAAGTACTTTTAGACACAGGATCCCAAATCAGTGCCATATCAGAATCTTTCTTTAATCATATTTCATGTAATCCAGGGTTAGTAATAATGTCTGTTAGTGGAGTGAAAATTATAGGAGCTACTGGTAGATCCAGCAAGCCCATTCAAAAACAAGTATTGATGGACTTTGAAATAGGAAGCCAAAAATTTGAACATGATATTTTAGTGGTCCCTGAACTAAGTGCTGAAATGATCCTAGGTATTGATTGGCTAGACAAGGAAAAAGTAATTTTAGATTGTGGTAGTGGAACTGTTAAGATTAATAGGGAAACCGAAACAATAGAAATTAAATTTGAAGGTAACAACCAGGTCCAAGCTGTGAATGTGGAATCCATTTTATTAAAAATAGAATCTGAAAATGATGGTTTATCCCAACTATATGAAATATACCATGTGAGAGGTTTATTGCAGGATGATCAAAAAACTGACAGTCTAAGGGAAATTGTTGGTGTTATCCAAGGAATATCATGTGAACAGAAAGATGATTTATTTGATATCTTGAATAGTAATAAGAAAGTGTTCTCTGATAAACCAGGTGTCGTAAATAACTTTGAATACCGTATGGATATCATGGAACATGAACCATTCTTTGTCAGACCATATCCAATACCTATAGCTAAGAAAGAGGCAGTACAAGCTGAAATTGATAAAATGTTGGAATGGGGGGTAATAGAAAGAAGCAATAGTGAATACAATAGTCCACTTATTATAGTCAACAAAAAAGATGGAGGTGTAAGAGTAGTCATTGATGCACGGACATTGAATAAAATTGTCAGGAGAGAAGTAGATAGGCCTGAAAATTTAGATGATTTATTACAAAAGTTCCATAATGTGAAATATCTAACCAGTTTAGACCTTACTGCTGGATATTGGCAGATCCCATTACACAAAGATTCTAGAAAATACACAGCTTTTTTGTTTGCAGGAAAATGTTACCAATACAAAGTTGTACCATTTGGTTTGAATACTTCTGTTTCTGTTTTCATTAGGGCTTTGGATTCTGTGTTGGGAAAATAACTTTATGCTAGATTGACTGTATATGTGGATGACTTATTGATTGCTACTGATAACTGGGAAGAACATTGTGACCTGTTAAAGAAAACCCTTATTGCTCTTCAAGCAGGGGGCATAACTTTAAAGTTAAAAAAGTGTGAATTTGTGAGACAAGAAATTAAGTTTTTAGGACACATAATAACCACATCTGGGATTAGCAAGGACCCAGAAAAGCTTAATGCTATTGAAAATTGCCCTCCTCCAAAGAACAGGAAACAATTGAAAGCGTTTTTAGGCCTTTGTGGGTTTTATCGCAAATTTGTGAAAGGGCAAGCTTTTAACAGCCCACATTTAAATAGCTTGTTAAAGAAAAATAGTGTATATATTTGGACATCTGAATGTCAGAAAGATTTTGAAAATTTGAAAACCGAGTTAGTAAGGGAAAACATTTTACATCATCCAGTTTTAAGTGAGCCATTCCACATGATTACAGACAGTAGTGCTTATGGTATTGGTGTTGAAATATTTCAGGAAAACACAGAATCTGGGGAAACTGAACATAATACCATTGCTTTTGCTAGTAGAACTTTAACTAAATATGAGAAAAACTATACTATTTCAGAGAAGGGGGCTTTAGCAATCATTTGGGGATTAAAGAAATTTAGGAATTATTTATGGGGACATAAAACTATAATTCATACAGACCACAAGGCATTAACCTTTTTAAAAAACTGTCGACTGTTTACCGGCAGGTTGAGTCGATGGGCTTTGTACTTACAACAGTTTGATCATGAGATATTATACATTAAAGGTAGTGGCAATTATGTAGCTGATGCTTTATCACGGTTGCCTGAGGGTATGAACAACTTACCAAGGGAAGATAATGAAGATGGCAAATTCCATGTAAGATATATTAAGGAGGTTCCAGGTAGGAAAAGAATTGAGCAAATTTGTAAAAGTATGAGGTTCCACCAGAATGAGGATGAAATTTGGAAATCAGTGAAAGTTAATTTTAGTAACCCGAATTACCCACAAATCTGTAGATTTTACAAGATATTTAATGGAATTTTATACAGGAGAAAGAATACCAGCACTGAAGAATGGAAGGTGTGTTGGCCTAGGCAATTTGAGACTGAAGTAATTGATTATTTTCATCTTGCCTTAGGGCATTGTGGTCCCAAGAAATGCATTGAAAAGTTAAATGATGTTGTTGCAATTAATGTAGGTGTTACTAAGAAAATTACTGAGAGAATAAGATCTTGTGATGTATGTCAGAGGGCAAAAGTAACAAACAAACAAAATCAAGGTTTCATGCAGAATACCGTACCAGAGGACACATTAGAATTACTGTCAGTGGATTTGTATGGTCCTTTACCGAAAACCTCAGGTAATTGGTCTTACATTGTTGTAGTATTGGAAGTGTTCTCCAAATTTATTAAATTATATCCAATCAGGAAAGCCACTGCTAAAGCAGTCTTCAGCAAGACGACTGAGTATTTTAACACCATTGGTAAACCTAAAGCAGTTTTGTCTGATAATGGACCACAGTTTAACTCAAAAATCTGGAAGGAAGGTATGAAGCAACATGGTGTTCAAGTTAAATATATTTCAGCTTACCACCCGGCTAGTAACCCTGTCGAAAGATATATGCGTGAATTAGGAAGGTTAGGTAGAACCTACTGTCACCATAACCATAAGGCTTGGGGCAGATTTGTAAATGACTTTGAAAAGACCATGAACACCTTATACCATGAAACCACAGGTTTTACCCCTGAAGAAATTCTGTTGAACCGTAAAAGTAAAAGTGTTATTGAAGAGATCTTGCAATTCCCCCCTATTGTAGGAATTAACCTGCATGAGAAAAAAGAGTTGGTTAAGAAAAGAATGAAAGAGAAAGCGGCCGCTAGATCTAAAAGGCATGACAATAACCTCAAAACAACTAAATTTAAACTTGGAGATTATGTTTTAGTGAAGACCCATGAAAAATCTAGTGAAATTAATAATGAAATTTCTAAATTCAAATACATTTACAATGGGCCTTTTGAAGTGCAAGGAACTCCACATGCAAATGCTTATTTTCTTGTGTACCCTAGGTCAAGGAAGCCTTTGGGAGTTAGAAATATAGTTGACCTGAAAAAGTATGTCCACAGAAACCAATGATGAATGAAATATACAAGCCTCAGGGGACATGCACTCTTTGCATTGTCAAGTGTCTGACGAGCACTAGGTACCCGAGTTGTTGCCAGCACTACTTCAATTTCTTTTCGTGCTGCCAACCTTCCTCTTCATCATTCATAACTTTTACTATCTTCTTTCCTTCTTCTCTATCAGAGTGTATTGAATAGTGTGGAAATAATGTAGAATACTATGTATTGTTTGTGGACAAATAAATTGATAAATAATATAGGTACACTAGAAAATGGCAAGGAATAATGAAAGTATAGTGGGTATTGTAAAGAGAAAATGTAATGGAAAAGTAATTGGAAAGAGAAATATGGATGAGAAAAGGTAAGAATATTGAAAAGAAAAGGTAAATGAATGCCATAATATGATTAAATGTAAATGTCTTTAAAAGAAAAAGAAAGGGGCAAATATGGTGTTGAAAAAACTGTATATGTGTTTAAAACTGTGGAAATGAACCTGGCTAATGTGTGTAAGATAGATATGAGATGTATATGTATTGTGCCACAAAAAGGGTTGGCAGAAATCACTTGCAATAGGATATGAAATTATTGTCCTGATCTTGATGTATGTAAAGACCTAACTGTGTGTGAAAAAAAGCAATGGTAAAGGAGTAGTAAGAAATTCTTAATCCTGACTTGATCCCAAGTATGACATTTAAAAATTTCTCGATTAATGTATATGTTACCTGATTGTGTCATTTGAAAAGAAATGGTTTTGTTACGAGTGTCTAATTGCTGTTTCAAAGTTGCAGGTTTTATGTTTTATATCATTAATGCAAATTTTACCAAAGATGTGACATAAAGATGAAAAAACCTAAAGATGATGACAATAAACTGCTCAAAAATGTGTTGATGGGCAGTAAAACAAGACAAAATAATAAAAATTCTGCGGTCCTGAAGCTAAGGGCTACCAAATATACTATATGAGCAGTAGCCAAAGGGCTTGCCATTATGGGGCAAGAAGTTGGTAAGTGGTCGCGAACTGCCAAACCTAGAGGATGGGGCAGTGTGTCAACTTAAAAAGGTGTTTTTTTTTAGTGTTCTTTATCTAAATTGTGTATTTGTGCCTAAATGTGTATGTAAAAAGACTGCTAAACCAATAATGGGCAGAATGTGTAACATGGACTGCTAGTGCTGAGGCAAGCAGTGAATTAAGTTAGGTTTTTTGAGCAATATGTTATGAACTGACTATTCTTATTGAAGTCAGTGAAAAGTTATTATAAAATATATATGCAACTTATTTAAATGGATGTAGATGTTTTTGAGACTAAGTTTTCTTGGATAACTTAAAGTTTTGGACTGCCTTGTTTTAAAACACAGCAGTGATGATTAAAGATAGGCTCTGAATATGTTAGTGTGTTCGTGTGCAACAAATATTTTGGACTGCTATTAATGAAGAGCAGCTTTAAAGTTAATTATGTTGAAACAACCTTGCAAAGTTACTTTGGTATTTAAAGAGTCAGTTGGAAAAAGGTTTCCATAGTTGTTTGTATAAATATTTGTGCATATCTGAATGCAAACTCAAATTTTCAATATTTCATTAATTGCTGTACCTTGTAAAATGTACTGTGATCATTAATATGCTTGTGTGTCTGAAATTTTACATTCTTTTAAAATTATTGAGAGACAAACTTCTGTTTTGCTAACTTAGAATGTTCTGTGCTGTCGTATATGTATTTATTCTTTTATTTTATTTTGAAGGTTATACCTATTCTACTAATATGCAGCTTATTTTGTGTACTGTTTGTCTTTTATTTGAACTGTGTGTGTTTGGAAAGAACATGCTTGAAGATATCTTGTGTAATGATGCAAAAATAGTTTCCTTAAACCAGTGTGAAATTGAAAATTGCTTTAGATGTCTTATTTTGGAAGAAATGTATGCAATTTCTTAGTGTATATACTGTATGTTTGTAATGTGTGTGTGTGTTTTTTTTTTCCCAACTGAAGTTGGATGGAATAATTTTTTTTTTTGCAGCCAGCACCACTTAGGTGTTATAGATGTTTCCTTGAAGTATACCTTACAGGAAACTTCAACGAAACATGGGGCATGTGTAACACCACAGCTCTTATGCTGTATGGATTTATTTTGCTTTATTTAATGTCACATTGTTGATCGTCTGTGAATGTGTTCAAATCGATAGCATAAAATTGTGTATTCTTTTCTTTGTCAAACCTTTGATGTCGTGATTTGATTCTATGCAAAGTAGTGTATCTGCAATTTATATTCTTTGTCCCATTTGGAGGGAACAGAACTTATTGTATGTAATTGTAATTTTGTGTAAATAATTTTTTGTAGAAGTGTCAATATGTGAAAATGTTCTGTTTTATTTAATGTATTTGTTTGCTGTTATGTAAATTGCTGATCCTCACTTAGGGTTCTTAGTTATTCTGTATGTAAAAGGTGTAGTGGTTCCCCTCGGGAACGGAAATGTGCAGAGCGCGCAAATTGTGGTTGGCATAGGTGGGAAAGGTGGAACTGATAGTCAGTCGGAGACGAGCCACCAGTCGGAGACGAGCCACCAGTCGGAGACGAGCCACCAGTCGGAGACGAGCTACCAGTCTGTGCACTGTCAATGTAAAGGTGCATATCATGCTGATTCAGAGAGAGGCTTTTACTGCTTCTTTCCAATGCCTCGGATGGGTGGATAAATAGCTGGATCTATTCTGGAATTTGTATGAATCATCGCCATGAAGATACGATAAAGTCCGGCAATTCTACCTGTAATTCCACCTACCAACATGCAGTTGCCACCACATTGCGCAATCACTGTAACGTAGTACTATATTGATGTACAGTGAAGGATCAGCCTAATGGATGTGTTAGTGTGCTGAAATACAAGGTAATTCATATCGGAATTTATTTACTTACCTTGATTTTACTCCTCATTATAACACCTCTCAGGGTCCTCTCCGTTTGAAGTAAAGTGATTACCGAGTGCCCTTACTGAAAGTACGTTGAAGCCTAGAGCTTTGTTAAATAATGCCTATTGAAACTGTTATTTAAAGTGCTGTTACCAACTTCAAACTTCAGGCTGAGTCTTATAAAGTAAATGATCACGTTGTTGTCTGTAGTAAATTCTAAACAGGAGAGTCAGTTTCTTGCAATTTTGTCAACATTGTGTTTCGTTGTAGTAAAAGTGAGAAAGCTGCAGTTGTGAAACGTTACATTCTCATGTATGCCAAGTGTTTGTCTCTCTTGTGTGCATATTAACAGTATAAAGACCACTCAGTTTGTGTAAACCCTGAAAGTGATAGTGTTTTTCTGTACCTGTTATAATTTTGAAAATAGTTCCTGCTGCTCTAACTGTTAGCTTTAATCTTAAAACATATGTGTGTTAAGAGTTCATTGCACTCGCGTGTTGCTAAGTCTAGGTTGTGTCTGTCGTGTTGTCCATTATAGTTACTTATACCTACTTTCAGAAACGAGAATGTTAATCTTTCTCTCGCCTAATTAGGCTGGCGACCGTTTCCCTTATTCTATAAACAGTATAGCTAGGCAAAATTTTGTTTGTCACTCTTCCAATATTAATGTAATTCTGACTTTCATTTCCGATAAGCCACTTCCATTAGGAACAATACGGTCAACTTAACAAAATTCCTCTCAGAGGGTAACACTGCTCTGTTGCTTTGTGCCATAGTTACTTTTACAAAATTGGTTTATGTTACAACCTGCTTCTGGCATTGAGGTTATGGTGCAGTAGTTAGCAGACGGGGAGGGTTATACAGTCTGTATACGTGCCGTTACTAAGAGGCTACTATTAGATTGCGACGCACCACTGGGTGTTTACTGTAACCCTTGGAGCTTCATATTGACAATGAAACACAGAAATTGCATCGGGATTGAAAATAGTAGGCACAATGCCGTCTTACGTCCAGGGGGAGCAATGCTACAAACAGTCTGATGTACGTTCCTTTCCTGTGAGACCAGTATTAGATTGCGACGCACCACTGGGTGTTTACTGTAACCCTTGGAGCTTCATATTGACGATGAAACACAGAAGTTGCATCGTGATTGAATAAAGTAGGCATTATGCCGACTTACGTCCAGGGGAGCAATGCTTCTAACAGACTGTATATGTGCCGTTACTGAGAGGCCAGTATTAGGTTGCGACGCACCACTGGGTGTTTACTGTAACCCTTGGAGCTTCATATTGACGATGAAACACAGAACTTTCATCGGGATTGAATATAGTAGCCACAATGCCCACTTACGTCCAGGGGGAACAGTGCTTCAAACTGTCTGTATATGTGCCGTTACTGAGAGGCCAGTAGTAGATTGCGACGACGCATGGGTTTTTACTGTAACCCTTGGAGCTTCATATTGACGAAGAAACACAGAAATTGCATCGGGAATGAATATAGTAGGCACATGGCCGACTTACGTCCAGGGGGAGTGATGCTTCAAACATTCTGTATATGTGCCGCTACTGAGAGGCCAGTATTAGATTGCGACGCACCACTGGGTGTTTACTGTAACCCTTGGAGCTTCATATTGACGATGAAACACAGAAATTGCATCGGGATTGAATATAGTAGCCACAATGCCGACTTACGTCTAGGGGGAACAGTGCTACAAACTGTCGGTATATGTGCCGTTACTGAGAGGCCAGTAGTAGATTTGCGAAGACCCATGGGTTTTTACTGTAACCCTTGGAGCTTCATATTGACGATGAAACACAGAAATTGCATCGGGAATGAATATAGTAGGCACAATGCCGACTTACGTCCAGGGGGAGTGATGCTTCAAGCAGTCTTTATATGTGCCGCTACTGAGAGGCCAGTATTAGATTGCGACGCACCATTGGGTGTTTAGTGTCACCCTTGGAGCTTCATATTGATGTTGAAACACAGAAATTCCATCGGGATTGAATATAGTAGGCACAATGCCGACTTACGTCCAGGGGGAGCAATGCTTCTAACAGACTGTATACGTGCCGTTACTGAGAGGCCAGTATTAGATTGCGACGCACCACTTTGTGTTTACTGTAACCCTTGGAGCTTCATATTGGCGTTGAAACACAGAAATTGCATCGGGATTGAATATAGTGGGCACAATGCCGACTTACGTCCAGGGGGAGGAATGCTTCAAACAGTCTGTATATATGTCGTTACTGATAGGCCAGTATTAGATTGCGACGCACCACTGGGTGTTTAGTGTAACCCTTGGAGCTTCATATTGAAAATGAAACACAGAAATAGCATCGCGATTGAATATAGTAGGCACAATGAAGACTTACGTCCAGGGGAGCAATGCTTCAAACAGTCTGTAGAAGTGCCGTTACTGAGAGACCAGTATTACATTGCGACGCACCACTGGGTGTTTAATGTAACTTTTGCAGCTTCATATTGACGATGAAACACAGAAATTGCATCGGGATTGAATATAGTAAGAGCAATGCCGACTTACGTCCTGAGCAATGCTTCAACCAGTCTGTATACGTGCCGTTACTAAGAGGCTACTATTAGATTGCGACGCACCACTGGGTGTTTACTGTAACCCTTGGAGCTTCATATTGACGATGAAACACAGAAATTGCATCGGGATTGAATATAGTAGGCACAATGCCGTCTTACGTCCAGGGGGAGCAATGCTTCAAACAGTCTTTATACGTTCCTTTCCTGTGAGACCAGTATTAGATTGCGACGCACCACTGGGTGTTTACTGTAACCCTTGGAGCTTCATATTGACGATGAAACACAGAAATTGCATCGCGATTGAATAAAGTAGGCACAATGCCGACTTACGTCCAGTGGGAGCAATGCTTCTAACAGTCTGTATACTTTCCTTTCCTGTGAGACCAGTATTAGATTGCGACGCACCACTGGGTGTTTACTGTAACCCTTGGAGCTTCATATTAACGATGAAACACAGAAATTGCATCGCGATTGAATAAAGTAGGCACAATGCCGACCTACGTCCAGGGGGAGCAATGCTTCTAACAGACTGTATATGTGCCGTTACTGAGAGGCCAGTATTAGGTTGCGACGCACCACTGGGTGTTTACTGTAACCCTTGGAGCTTCATATTGACGATGAAACACAGAAATTGCATCGGGATTGAATATAGTAGCCACAATGCCGACTTACGTCCAGGGGGAACAGTGCTTCAAACCGTCTGTATATGTGCCGTTACTGAGAGGCCAGTAGTAGATTGCAACGACCCATGGGTTTTTACTGTAACCCTTGGAGCTTCATATTGACGATGAAACACAGAAATTGCATCGGGAATGAATTTAGTAGGCACATGGCCGACTTACGTCCAGGGGGAGTGATGCTTCAAACATTCTGTATATGTGCCGCTACTGAGAGGCCAGTATTAGATTGCGACGCACCACTGGGTGTTTACTGTAACCCTTGGAGCTTCATATAGACGATGAAACACAGAAATTCCATCGGGATTGAATATAGTAAGCACAATGCCAACTTACGTCCAGGGGGAGCAATGCTTCAAACAGTCTGTACATGTGACGTTACTGAGAGGCCAGTATTAGATTGCGACACACCACTGGGTGTTTACTGTACCCCATGGAGCTTCATATTGACGATGAAACACACAAATTGCATCGGGATTGAATATAGTAGGCACAATGCCGACTTACGTCCAGGGGAGCAATGCTTCAAACAGTCTGTATACGTGTCTTTCCTGAGAGGTCAGTATTGGATGGCGTCGCACCACTGGGTGTTTACTGTAACCCTTGGAGCTTCATATTGACGATGAAACACAGAAATTGCAATGGGATTGAATATAGTAGGCACAAAGCCAACTTACGTCAGGGGGAGCAATGCTTCAAACAGTCTGTATACGTGCTGTTACTGAGAGGCCAGTTTTAGATTCCGACGCACCACTGGGTGTTTACTGTGACCCTTGGAGCTTCATATTGACGAGGAAACATAGAAATTGCATCGGGATTGAATATGGTAGGCACAATGACGACTTACGTCCAGGGGGAGTAATGATTCAAACAGTCTGTATACATGCCTTTCAGAGAGGCCAGTATTTGATTGCGACGCACCACTGGGTGTTTTCTGTAACCTATGGAGCTTAATATTGACGATGAAACACAGAAATTGCATCGCGATTGAATACAGTAGGCACAATGCCGACTTACATCCAGGGGGAGCAATGCTTCAAACAGTCTGTATATGTGCCTTTCCTGAGAGGCCAGTATAATATTTCGACGCACCACTGGGTGCTAACTGTGACCCATGGAGCTTCATATTGACGATAAAATACAGAAATTGGATCGCGATTGTATATAGTAGGCACAATGCCGGCTAACGTGGAGGGGGAGCAATGCTTCAAACAATCTGTAAACGTGCCGTTACTGAGAGGATAGTATTAGATTGCGACGCACCACTGGGTGTTTACTGTAACCCTTGGAGCTTCATATTGAAAATGAAACACAGAAATTGCATCGGGATTGAAAATAGTAGGCACAATGCCGACTTACGTCCATGGGTAGCATTGCTTCAAACAGTCTGTAGATGTGCCGTTACTGAGAGGCCAGTATTAGATTGCGACGCACCACTGTATGTTTAATGTAACTTTTGGAGCTTCATATTGACGATGAAACACAGAAATTGCATCGGGAATGAATATAGTAGGAGCAATGCCGACTTCCGTCCTGCGGGAGCAATGCTTCCACCAGTCTGTATACATGCCGTTACTAAGATGCGAGTATTAGATTGCGACTCACCACTTGGTGTTTACTGTAACCCTTGGAGCTTCATATTGACGATGAAACACAGAAATTGCATCGGGATTGAATATAGTAGGCACAATGCCGACTTACGTCCAGGGGGAGCAATGCTTCAAACAGTCTGTATACGTGCCGTTACTGAGAGGCCAGTATTAGGTTGCACGCACCACTGGGTGTTTACTGTAACCCTTGGAGCTTCATATTGACGATGAAACACAGAAATTGCATCGGGATGGAATATAGTAGGCACAATGCCGACTTATGTCCAGGGGAGCAATGCTTCAAACAGTCTGTATACTTGTCTTTCCTGAGATGCCAGTATTGGATTGCGACGCACCACTGGGTGTTTACTGTAACCCTTGGAGCTTCATATTGACGATGAAACACAGAAATTGCATCGCGATTGAATAAAGTAGGCACAATGCCGACTTACGTCCAGTGGGGGCAATGCTTCTAACAGTCTGTATACTTTCCTTTCCTGTGAGACCAGTATTAGATTGCGACGCACCACTGGGTGTTTACTGTAACCCTTGGAGCTTCATATTGACGATGAAACACAGAAATTGCATCGCGATTGAATAAAGTAGGCACAATGCCGACTTACGTCCAGGGGGAGCAATGCTTCTAGCAGACTGTATATGTGCCGTTACTGAGGGGCCAGTATTAGGTTGCGACGCACCACTGGGTGTTTACTGTAACCCTTGGAGCTTCATATTGACGATGAAACACAGAATTTGCATCGGGAATGAATATAGTAGGCACATGGCCGACTTACGTCCAGGGGGAGTGATGCTTCAAACATTCTCTATATGTGCCGCTACTGAGAGGCCAGTATTAGATTGCGACGCACCACTGGGTGTTTACTGTAACCCTTGGAGCTTCATATTGACGATGAAACACAGAAATTCCATCGGGATTGAATATAGTAAGCACAATGCCGACTTACGTCCAGGGGGAGCAATGCTTCAAACAGTCTGTATATGTGACGTTACTGAGAGGCCAGTATAAGATTGCGACACACCACTGGGTGTTTACTGTAACCCTTGGAGCTTCATATTGACGATGAAACACAGAAATTGCATTGGGATTGAATATAGTAGGCACAATGCCGACTTACGTCCAGGGGGAGTAATGCTTCAAACAGTCTGTATATGTGTCGTTACTGATAGGCCAGTATTAGATTGCGACGCACCACTGGGTGTTTGCTGTAACCCTTGGAGCTTCATATTGAAAATGAAACACAGAAATAGCATCGCGATTGAATATAGTAGGCACAATGCAGACTTACGTCCAGGGGAGCAATGCTTCAAACAGTCTGTAGAGGTGCTGTTACTGAGAGACCAGTATTAGATTGCGACGCACCACTGGGTGTTTAATGTAACTTTTGGAGCTTCATATTGACGATGAAACACAGAAATTGCATCGGTATTGAATATAGTAAGAGCAATGCCGACTTACGTCCTGAGCAATGCTTCAACCAGTCTGTATACGTGCCGTTACTAAGAGGCTACTATTAGATTGCGACGCACCACTGGGTGTTTACTGTAACCCTTGGAGCTTCATATTGACGATGAAACACAGAAATTGCATCGCGATTGAATATAGTAGGCACAATGCCGTCTTACGTCCAGGGGGAGCAATGCTTCAAACAGTCTGTATACGTTCCTTTTCTGTGAGACCGGTATGAGATTGCGACGCACCACTGGGTGTTTACTGTAACCCTTGGAGCTTCATATTGACCATGAAACACAGATATTGCATCGCGATTGAATAAAGTAAGCACAATGCCGACTTACGTCCAGTGGGAGCAATGCTTCTAACAGTCTGTATACTTTCCTTTCCTGTGAGACCAGTATTAGATTGCGACGCACCACTGGGTGTTTACTGTAACCCTTGGAGCTTCATATTGACGATGAAACACAGAAATTGCATCGCGATTGAATAAAGTAGGCACAATGCCGAATTACGTCCAGGGGGAGCAATGCTTCCAACAGACTGTATATGTGCCGTTACTGAGAGGCCAGTAATAGGTTGCGACGCACCACTGGGTGTTTACTGTAACCCTTGGAGCATCATATTGACCATGAAGCACAGACATTGCATCGGTATTGAATTTAGTAGCCACAATGCCGACTTACGTCCAGGGGGAACAGTGCTTCAAACCGTCTGTATATGTGCCGTTACTGAGTGGCCAGTAGTAGATTGCGACGACCCATGAGTTTTTACTGTAACCCTTGGAGCTTCATATTGACGATGAAACACAGAAATTGCATCGGGAATGAATATACTAGGCACATGGCCGACTTACGTCCAGGGAGAGTGATGCTTCACACATTCTGTATATGTGCCGCTACTGAAAGGCCAGTATTAGATTGCGACGCACCACTGGGTGTTTACTGTAACCCTTGGAGCTTCATATTGGCGATGAAACACAGAAATTTCATCGGGATTGAATATAGTAAGCACAATGCCGACTTACGTCCAGGGGGAGCAATGCTTCAAACAGTCTGTATATGTGACGTTACTGAGAGGCCAGTATTAGATTGCGACACACCACTGGGTGTTTACTGTAACCCTTGGAGCTTCATATTGACGATGAAACACACAAATTGCATCGGGATTGAATATAGTAGGCACAATGCCGACTTACGTCCAGGGGGAATAATGCTTTAAACAGTGTGTATACGTGCCGTTACTGAGAGGCCAGTATTAGATTGCGACGCACCACTGGGTGTTTACTGTAACCCTTGGAGCTTCATATTGACGATGAAACACAGAAATTGCATCGGGATTGAATATAGTGGGCACAATGCCGACTTACGTCCAGGGGAGCAATGCTTCAAACAGTCTGTATACGTGTCTTTCCTGAGAGGCCAGTATTGGATGGCGTCGCACCACTGGGTGTTTACTGTAACACTTGGAGCTTCATATTGACGATGAAACACAGAAATTGCATCGGGATTGAATATAGTAAGCACATTGCCAACTTACGTCAGGGGGAGCAATGCTTCAAACAGTCTGTATACGTGCTGTTAATGTGAGGCCAGTATTAGATTGCGACGCACCACTGGGTGTTTACTGTGACCCTTGGAGCTTCATATTGACGAGGAAACATAGAAATTGCAACAGGATTGAATATGGTAGGCACAATGACGACTTACGTCCAGGGGGAGTAATGTTTCAAACAGTCTGTATACATGCCTTTCAAAGAGGCCAGTATTAGATTGCGACGCACCACTGGGTGTTTTCTGTAACCTATGGAGCTTCATATTGACGATGAAACACAGAAATTGCATCGCGATTGAATACAGTAGGCACAATGCCGACTTACATCCAGGGGGAGCAATGCTTCAAACAGTCTGTATATGTGCCTTTCCTGAGAGGCCAGTATAATATTGCGACGCACCACTGGGTGCTAACTGTGACCCATAGAGCTTCATATTGACGATAAAATACAGAAATTGGATCGCGATTGTATATAGTAGGCACAATGCCGGCTTACGTGGAGGGGGAGCAATGCTTGAAACAGTCTGTAAACGTGCCGTTACTGAGAGGATAGTATTAGATTGCGACGCAGCACTGGGTGTTTACTGTAACCCTTGGAGCTTCATATTGAAAATGAAACACAGAAATTGCATCGGGATTGAAAATAGTAGGCACAATGCCGACTTACGTCCAGGGGTAGCAATGCTTCAAACAGTCTGTAGATGTGCCGTTACTGAGAGGCCAGTATTAGATTGCGACGCACAACTGTATGTTTAATGTAACTTTTGGAGCTTCATATTGACGATGAAACACAGAAATTGCATCAGGATTGAATATAGTGGGAGCAATGCCGACTTCCGTCCTGCGGGAGCAATGCTTCCACCAGTCTGTATACGTGCCGTTACTAAGATGCGAGTATTAGATTGCGACTCACCACTTGGTGTTTACTGTAACCCTTGGAGCCTCATATTGACGATGAAACACAAAAATTGCATCGGGATTGAATATAGTAGGCACAATGCCGACTTACGTCCAGGGGGAGCAATGCTTCAAACAGTCTGTATACGTGCCGTTTCTGAGGGGCCAGTATTAGGTTGCGACGCACCACTGGGTGTTTACTGTAACCCTTGGAGCTTCATATTGACGATGAAACACAGAAATCGCATCGGGATGGAATATAGTAGGCACAATGCCGACTTACGTCCAGGGGAGCAATGCTTCAAACAGTCTGTATACGTGTCTTTCCTGAGAGGCCAGTATTGGATTGCGACGCACCACTGGGTGTTTACTGTAACCCTTGGAGCTTCATATTGACGATGAAACACAGAAATTGCATCGCGATTGAATAAAGTAGGCACAATGCCGACTTACGTCCAGGGGGAGCAATGCTTCTAGCAGACTGTATATGTGCCGTTACTGAGAGGCCAGTATTAGGTTGCGACGCACCACTGGGTGTTTACTGTAACCCTTGGAGCTTCATATTGACGATGAAACACAGAAATTGCATCGGGATTGAATATAGTAGCCACAATGCCGACATACGTCCAGGGGGAACAGTGCTTCAAACTGTCTGTATATGTGCCGTTACTGAGAGCCCAGTAGTAGATTGCGACGACCCATGGGTTTTTGCTGTAACCCTTGGAGCTTCATATTGACGATGTAACACAGAAATTGCATCGGGAATGAATATAGTAGGCACATGGCTGACTTACGTCCAGGGGGAGTGATGCTTCAAACATTCTCTATATGTGCCGCTACTGAGAGGCCAGTATTAGATTGCGACGCACCACTGGGTGTTTACTGTAACCCTTGGAGCTTCATATTGACGATGAAACACAGAAATTCCATCGGGATTGAATATAATAAGCACAATGCCGACTTACGTCCAAAGGGAGCAATGCTTCAAACAGTCTGTATATGTGACGTTACTGAGATGCCAGTATTTGATTGCGACACACCACTGGGTGTTTACTGTAACCCTTGGAGCTTCATATTGACGATGAAACACAGATATTGCATCGGGATGGAATATAGTAGGCACAATGCCGACTTATGTCCAGGGGAGCAATGCTTCAAACAGTCTGTATACGTGTCTTTCCTGAGAGGCCAGTATTGGATTGCGACGCACCACTGGGTGTTTACTGTAACCCTTGGAGCTTCATATTGACAATGAAACACAGAAATTTCATCGGGATTGAATATTGTAGGCACAATGCCGACTTACGTCCAGGGGGAGAAATGCTTCAAACATTCTGTATATGTGCCGTTACTGAGAGGCCAGTATTAGATTGCGACGCACCACTGGGTGTTTACTGTAACCCTTGGAGCTTCATATTGACGATGAAACACAGAAATTGCATCGGGATTGAATATGGTAGGCACAATGCTGACTTACGTCCAGGGGGAGTAATATTTCAAACAGTCTGTATACGTGTCTTTCGTGAGAGGTCAGTATTAGTTGCGACGCACCTCTGGGTGTTTTCTGTAACCTATGGAGCTTCATATTGACGATGAAACACAGAACTTGCATCGCGATTGAAGATAGTAGGCACAATGCCGACTTACGTGGAGGGGGAGCAATGCTTCAAACAGTCTGTATACGTGCCGTTACTGAGAGGCCAGTATTAGATCGCGACGCATCACTGGGTGTTTACAGTAACCCATGCAGCTTCATATTGACGAGGAAACACAGAAATTACATCGTGATTGAATATAGTACGCACAATGCCGACTTACGTCCAGGGGAGCAATGCTTCAAACAGTCTGTATACGTGCCTTTCCAGAGAGGCCAGTATTAGATTGCGACGCACCACTGGGTGTTTACTGTAACCCTTGGTGCATCATATTGACGATGAAACACAGAAATTGCATCGGATTGAATATAGTAGGCACAATGCCGACTTACGTCCAGGAAGAGCAATGCTTCAAACAGTCTGTATACATTCCTTTTACTGTGAGACCAGTATTAGATTGCGACGCACCACTGGGTGTTTACTGTAACCCTTGGAGCTTCATATAGACGATGAAACACAGAAATTGCATCGGGATTGAATATAGTAGGCACAATGCCGACTTACGTCCAGGCGGAGCAGTGCTTCAAACAGTCTGTATATGTGCCGCTACTGAGAGGCCAGTACTAGATTGCGACGCACCACTGGGTGTTTACTGTAACCCTTGGAGCTTCGAATTGACGATGAAACACAGAAATTGCATCGGGATTGAATATAGTAGGCACAATGACGACTTACGTCCAGGGGGAGTAATGCTTCAAACAGTCTGTATACGTGCCGTTACTGAGAGGCCAGTATTAGATTGCGACGCACCACTGGGTGTTTACTGTAACCCTTGGAGCTTCATATTGACGATGAAACACAGAAATCTCATCGGGATTGAATATAGTAGGCACAATGCTGACCTACGTCCAGGGGGAGTAATGCTTCAAACAGTCTGTATATGTGTCGTTACTGAGAGGCCAGTATTAGATTGCGACGCACGACTGGGTGTTTACTGTAACCCTTGCAGCTTCATATTGACGATGAAACACACAAATTGCTTTGGGAGTGAATATAGTAGGCAAAATGCCGACATACGTCCAGGGGGAGTAAGCTTCATACAGTCTGTATACGTGCTGTTACTAAGAGGCCAGTATTAGATTGCGACGCACCACTGGGTGTTTACTGTAACCCTTGGAGCTTCATATTGAAAATGAAACACAGAAATTGAATCGGGATTGAATATAGTAGGCACAATGCCGACTTACGTCCAGGGGGAGCAATGCTTCAAACAGTCTGTAGACGTGCCGTTACTGAGAGGCCAGTATTAGATTGCGACGCACCACGGGGTGTTTACTGTAACTCTTGCAGCTTCATATTGACGATGAAACACAGATATTGCATCGGGATTGAATATAGTAGGCACAATGCCGACTTACGTCCATGGGGAGCAATGCTTCAAACAGTCTGTATACGTGCCATTACTGAGAGGCCAGTATTAGATTGCGACGCACCACTGGGTGTTTACTGTAACTCTTGCAGCTTCATATTGACGATGAAACACAGAAATTGCATCGGGATTGTATATAGTAGGCACAATGCCGACTTACGTCCATGGGGAGCTATGCTTCAAACAGTCCGTATACGTGCCGTTACTGAGAGGACAGTATTAGATTGCGACGCACCACTGGGTGTTTACTGTAACCCTTGGAGCTTCATATTGATGATGAAACACAGAAATTCCATCGGCATTGAATATAGTCGGAGCAATTCCGACTTACGTCCAGGGGGAGTAATGCATCAAACAGTCTGTATTTGTGCTGTTACTAAGAGGCCAGTATGAGATTGCACGCACCACTGGGTGTTTAGTGTAACCCTTGGAGCTTCATATTGACGATGAAACACAGAAATTGCATCGGGATTGAACATAGTAGGCACAATGCCGACTTAGGTCCAGGGGGAGTAATGCTTCAAACAGTCTTAATATGTGCCGTTACTGAGAGGCCAGTATTAGATTGCGACGCACCACTGGGTGTTTACTGTAACCCTTGGAGCTTCATATTGACGATGAAACACAGAAATTCCATCGGGATTGAATATAGTAAGCTCAATGCCGACTTACGTCCAGGGGGAGCAATGCTTCAAACAGTCTGTATATGTGACGTTACTGAGAGGCCAGTATTAGATTCCGACACACCACTGGGTGTTTACTGTAACCCTTGGAGCTTCATATTGACGATGAAACACACAAATTGCATCGGGATTGAATATAGTAGGCACAATGCCGACTTACGTCCAGGGGGAGTAATGCTTCAAACAGTGTGTATACGTGCCGTTACTGAGAGGCAAGTATTAGATTGCGACGCACCACTGGGTGTTTACTGTAACCCTTGGAGCTTCATATTGACGATGAAACACAGAAATTGCATCGGGGATGAATATAGTAGGCACATGGCCGACTTACGTCCAGGGGGAGAGATGCTTCAAACATTCTCTATATGTGCCGCTACTGAGAGGCCAGTATTAGATTGCGTCGCACCACTGGGTGTTTACTGTAACCCTTGGAGCTTCATATTGACGATGAAACACAGAAATTCCATCGGGATTGAATATAGTAAGCACAATGCCGACTTACGTGCAGGGGGAGCAATGCTTCAAACAGTCTGTATATGTGACGTTACTGAGAGGTTAGTATTAGATTACGACACACCACTGGGGGTTTACTGTAACCCTTGGAGCTTCATATTGACGATGAAACACAGAAATTGCATCGGGATTGAATATAGTAGGCACAATGCCGACTTACGTCCAGGGGGAGTAATGCTTCAAACAGTGTGTATACGTGCCGTTACTGAGAGGCCAGGATTAGATTGCGACGCACCACTGGGTGTTTACTGTAACCCTTGGAGCTTCATATTGACGATGAAACACAGAAATTGCATCGGGATTGAATATAGTAGGCACAATGCCGACTTACGTCCAGGGGAGCAATGCTTCAAACAGTCTGCATACGTGTCTTTCCTGAGAGGCCAGTGTTGGATGGCGTCGCACCACTGGGTGTTTACTGTAACCCTTGGAGCTTCATATTGACGATGAAACACAGAAATTGCATCGGGATTGAATATAGAAGACACAATGCCGACATACGTCCAGGGGGAGCAATGCTTCTAGCAGACTGTATATGTGTCGTTACTGAGAGGCCAGTATTAGGTTGCGACGCACCACTGGGTGTTTACTGTAACCCTTGGAGCTTCATATTGACGATGAAACACAGAAATTGCATCGGGATTGAATATAGTAGCCACAATGCCGACATACGTCCAGGGGGAACAGTGCTTCAAACTGTCTGTATATGTGCCGTTACTGAGAGGCCAGTAGTAGATTGCGACGACCCATGGGTTTTTGCTGTAACCCTTGGAGCATCATATTGACGATGTAACACAGAAATTGCATCGGGAATGAATATAGTAGGCACATGGCCGACTTACGTCCAGGGGGAGTGATGCTTCAAACATTCTCTATATGTGCCGCTACTGAGAGGCCAGTATTAGATTGCGACGCACCACTGGGTGTTTACTGTAACCCTTGGAGCTTCATATTGACGATGAAACACAGAAATTCCATCGGGATTGAATATAGTAAGCACAATGCCGACTTACGTCCAAAGGGAGCAATGCTTCAAACAGTCTGTATATGTGACGTTACTGAGATGCCAGTATTTGATTGCGACACACCACTGGGTGTTTACTGTAACCCTTGGAGCTTCATATTGACGATGAAACACAGAAATTGCATCGGGATTGAATATGGTAGGCACAATGCCGACTTACGTCCAGGGGGAGCAATGCTTCAAACAGTCTGTATACGTGCTGTTACTGAGAGGCCAGTATTACATTGCGACGCACCACTGGGTGTTTACTGTAACCCTTGGAGCTTCATATTGACGATGAAACACAGATATTGCATCGGGATGGAATATAGTAGGCACAATGCCGACTTATGTCCAGGGGAGCAATGCTTCAAACAGTCTGTATACGTGTCTTTCCTGAGAGGCCAGTATTGGATTGCTACGCACCACTGGGTGTTTACTGTAACCCTTGGAGCTTCATATTGACAATGAAACACAGAAATTTCATCGGGATTGAATATAGTAGGCACAATGACGACTTACGTCCAGGGGGAGAAATGCATCAAACATTCTGTATATGTGCCGTTACTGAGAGGCCAGTATTAGATAGCGACGCACCACTGGGTGTTTACTGTAACCCTTGGAGCTTCATATTGACGATGAAACACAGAAATTGCATCGGGATTGAATATGGTAGGCACAATGCTGACTTACGTCCAGGGGGAGTAATGTTTCAAACAGTCTGTATACGTGTCTTTCGTGAGAGGTCAGTATTAAATGCGACGCACCTCTGGGTGTTTTCTGTAACCTATGGAGCTTCATATTGACGATGAAACACAGAAATTGCATCGCGATTGAAGATAGTAGGCACAATGCCGACTTACGTGGAGGGGGAGCAATGCTTCAAACAGTCTTTGTACGTGCCGTTACTGAGAGGCCAGTATTAGATCGCGACGCATCACTGGGTGTTTACAGTAACCCATGCAGCTTCATATTGACGAGGAAACACAGAAATTACATCGTGATTGAATATAGTACGCACAATGCCGACCTACGTCCAGGGGAGCAATGCTTCAAACAGTCTGTATACGTGCCTTTCCAGAGAGGCCAGTATTAGATTGCGACGCACCACTGGGTGTTTACTGTAACCCTTGGTGCATCATATTGACGATGAAACACAGAAATTGCATCGGATTAAATATAGTAGGCACAATGCCGACTTACGTCCAGGAAGAGCAATGCTTCAAACAGTCTGTATACGTTCCTTTTACTGTGAGACCAGTATTAGATTGCGACGCACCACTGGGTGTTTACTGTAACCCTTGGAGCTTCATATAGACGATTAAACACAGAAATTGCATCGGGATTGAATATAGTAGGCACAATGCCGACTTACGTCCAGGGGGAGCAGTGCTTCAAACAGTCTGTATATGTGCCGCTACTGAGAGGCCAGTACTAGATTGCGACGCACCACTGGGTGTTTACTGTAACCCTTGGAGCTTCGAATTGACGATGAAACACAGAAATTGCATCGGGATTGAATATAGTAGGCACAATGACGACTTACGTCCAGGGGGAGTAATGCTTCAAACAGTCTGTATACGTGCCGTTACTGAGAGGCCAGTATTAGATTGCGACGCACCACTGGGTGTTTACTGTAACCCTTTGAGCTTCATATTGACGCTGAAACACAGAAATCTCATCGGGATTGAATATAGTAGGCACAATGCTGACCTACGTCCAGGGGGAGTAATGCTTCAAACAGTCTGTATATGTGTCGTTACTGAGAGGCCAGTATTAGATTGCGACGCACGACTGGGTGTTTACTGTAACCCTTGCAGCTTCATATTGACGATGAAACACAGAAATTGCTTCGGGAGTGAATATAGTAGGCAAAATGCCGACATACGTCCAGGGGGAGTAATGCTTCATACAGTCTGTATACGTGCTGTTACTAAGAGGCCAGTATTAGATTGCGACGCACCACTGGGTGTTTACTGTAACCCTTGGAGCTTCATATTGAAAATGAAACACAGAAATTGAATCGGGATTGAATATAGTAGGCACAATGCCGACTTACGTCCAGGGGGAGCAATGCTTCAAACAGTCTGTAGACGTGCCGTTACTGAGAGGCCAGTATTAGATTGCGACGCACCACTGGGTGTTTACTGTAACTCTTGCAGCTTCATATTGACGATGAAACACAGAAATTGCATCGGGTTTGAATATAGTAGGCACAATGCCGACTTACGTCCATGGGGAGCAATGCTTCAAACAGTCTGTATACGTGCCATTACTTAGAGGCCAGTATTAGATTGCGACGCACCACTGGGTGTTTACTGTAACTCTTGCAGCTTCATATTGACGATGAAACACAGAAATTGCATCGGGATTGAATATAGTAGGCACAATGCCGACTTACATCCATGGGGAGCTATGCTTCAAACAGTCTGTATACGTGCCGTTACTGAGAGGACAGTATTAGATTGCGACGCACCACTGGGTGTTTACTGTAACCCTTGGAGCTTTATATTGATGATGAAACACAGAAATTCCATCGGCATTGAATATAGTCGGAGCAATTCCGACTTACGTCCAGGGGGAGTAATGCATCAAACAGTCTGTATTTGTGCTGTTACTAAGAGGCCAGTATGAGATTGCGACGCACCACTGGGTGTTTAGTGTAACCCTTGGAGCTTCATATTGACGATGAAACACAGAAATTGCATCGGGATTGAACATAGTAGGCACAATGCCGACTTAGGTCCAGGGGGAGTAATGCTTCAAACAGTCTTAATATGTGCCGTTACTGAGAGGCCAGTATTAGATTGCGACGCACCACTGGGTGTTTACTGTAACCCTTGGAGCTTCATATTGACGATGAAACACATAAATTCCATCGGGATTGAATATAGTAAGCACAATGCCGACTTACGTCCAGGGGGAGCAATGCTTCAAACAGTCTGTATATGTGACGTTACAGAGAGGCCAGTATTAGATTCCGACACACCACTGGGTGTTTACTGTAAC